>NC_091171.1:11978749-12046935 GCF_040958095.1 Procambarus clarkii
GGACCTCTGTTTTACCTCCACGGTTAAGCCTACAGGAGACAGACAGTAGGCCTAGCTTAGGCTAGATATTCAAATGAAAGGCGGAACCTACCCAATGATCCGCCAGTGTGGTAAGCTGACGAGGAGGTAAATTTTGCCGGCTGTGAGCAGCACTGTGACCAGACTGCCGACTTAGCGAACAGGACGCCATCCTCCATGATGGCAGTGCGTGGCCCACCATCACACCCAGAGCAAGGTTTTCAGCTGTCAGCCTTGGTTCTAACGCGTCGAGTGGTGCTGGGCGTCGTGTCAGCGTGTCAGCATGGGATGTGTAGCGACAGCAGTGGCGGGTGTCGCCACCTCTAGCTCTAACATGGCTTAAACAACACCCAGATTAGATGCAGATCGTACGTTCTATACGATGATCAGTAATATAAACTACTGTAAATTAACTGGCTTATATGCTAATAATTGTAATTTAGTATTTCTTGGTATCATAGTATCCTGGTGATCAGAAATTATAATGATTGAAGATCAGTTGTTTACAGAGATTTAATGCAAATTTAAACTGAGTATTTAACAAATTACTCAGGCTAGTTATAAGTATAAACAATTTATTTTGCTTAAAACATCGTTTCTATAATTATATTTTTTTCTAGATCTTCACTGAATTCTATCACCATCATATTTTGTCTTTAGGTTTATTTGTTTTATTTAGAAAAGAATTTGGTCAGCTCTAAACTCAGTGCATTGGTAGTGCGGCTTGGTAGGCTGTTAGGTCCCCAGTGCGGCTTGGTAGGCTGTTAGGTCCCCAGTGCGGCTTGGTAGGCTGTTAGGTCCCCAGTGCGGCTTGGTAGGCTGTTAGGTCCCCAGTGCGGCTTGGTAGGCTGTTAGGTCCCCAGTGCGGCTTGGTAGGCTGTTAGGTCCCCGGCTGGTAGCCGGTCTGCCTGCGTCTGCTAGCCTAGCCCACGCCAGCTACACAAAGCTGCCTTCCGGTATTAGTGTGCAGATAAGAAATTGGTCTTAACCGTTAGTAGTTATGTTGTGGTGGAATTTAGTCCTTGATTCAGATATTATCAATGGTTAGCTTTCTCGGCGATAATAAATATTTGTTGTTATTTTACCTGGATCGGCGCTGTGTATTATTTGTTTAGGTGTATGGCTTTCGTTAGGCCAGCCCGTCCTTTAAAAAGACAGTACTTATAGCAATCATTGGTCAAATGTACAAAAATGGACTGTTACACAAACAATTACTTTCTGTACTATTCGAATACCCAAAATGGCTTGCCAAAAAAGGGAACGGTAACCTGGCCTAGGCCTAAATAAGGCATCTTAAGCCAAATGTCATCATATAACTTGTTTTTAATACTTGTATACGTTTTTCTAAGCCTAGGAAAGTTTAGGCTTCGGGTTTGCCTACTTTCTCGTGTCTTATATAACATTAATAGTACAAAACGTGAACGGGTTTTAGGTACAACAATCTCTTTGTGCTTTCAACCAATAGTTGCTATGACTAGGAGCACCACGAGGAGGTAACGACTTGGTCCCCTCAAAGCACCGGTCCAGTGCAGGTACACTTGGTCCCCTCAAAGCACCGGTCCAGTGCGGGTACACTTGGTCCCCTCAAAGCACCGGTCCAGTGCGGGTACACTTGGTCCCCTCAAAGCACCGGTCCAGTGCGGGTACACTTGGTCCCCTCAAAGCACCGGTCCAGTGCGGGTTCACTTGGTCCCCTCAAAGCACCGGTCCAGTGCGGGTACACTTGGTCCCCTCAAAGCACCGGTCCAGTGCGGGTTCACTTGGTCCCCTCAAAGCACCGGTCCAGTGCGGGTACACTTGGTCCCCTCAAAGCACCGGTCCAGTGCGGGTACACTTGGTCCCCTCAAAGCACCGGTTCAGTGCGGGTACACTTGGTCCGCTCAAAACAGTGGTTCAGTTCGGGTACACTTGGTCCGCTCAAAACAGTGGTTCAGTTCGGGTACACTTGCTAAAATCGCTAGACAATGGCTGTTGACCTAAGATGCGTCTCAACGTGTGAGGTGAAGGGACACCAGTGACAAAATAGGATCGGTAGAGATGTGTGAATACTATGAACAGTTCATTGAAGTGCAATCCTTCGTGACTGGTGGCAGTACATGCCAAGTCCTGTCTAATAAAATCATGAAACATCCACGTTGACGCTTAAACCGTGAAAGGAAAAGTAAATTCAATGATTGTTTAAAGGTATTTGATAATTTGTTGCAAAACAAGAAGTTTGCTCCCTACTGTTGCTGGCGAGAACACTCAAGGCCCTTGAAGAAATGTGCCTTATCCTAGACAGCTGTGGTGCTGGCAGTTCATGAAAACCTGTCACTATAAGAGGCGGCCGCATCTAGTAGCTGTGGTGCGCCCTCAGTAGAAGGTAGTGTGTGGTCGTCGTCTGTGTGCCAGTGGTTACTAACACGAATCGTGATATCATCAGATAAGAAGGTAGAACACTGGCCATTTTATTTGACAAGTTAAAAGATCATGAGGACATTACCTTGACATCATCATAAATGAGCATGTATCATCTGGTCACTCTGTGTTCGCATTTTGTGCCAAATTCATGACAGGTAGACCTGGCATAGTGTAGTGACGCGCATGTCCGGCCAATCGTTCCATTGTACAAGGAAGACTCATTACATGCCTTATATATAGGCCTATAAAAGCAACCGCTGGCAATAGTATGCCATCCAGCATGGAGGTGCGGACTATGTATTGAACAAAATTACCTTTATATAATTACAACTTGACCTCGAGTTTCTATGTAATAAGATGAGACTTCAGTATATAGTTTGGTAGTTGTTACATCTCTTTCAACTAACTATCCATTTCATATCTCAGACTAAAAGAGCTGATTGCAAGTATCATCAATGTCTAGAACAAGGCTCAAATAATTATATAAAGCTTTAATTTTGGGCTCGCTGTATGAAGGAATATCTTGGCAGATGTGAATGTAAAACATCTGAGACTCGCTGGCCTACACACAGTTCACAAGGTCTAATGCTATCTAGGGCAGCCACAGATATCGTATGGTTAAAATATGAAAATATCTGGTTAATTGTTGCTTAGCATTTTCACATTTTACTATTACATCAATGATGTCCCTTTTTTGGTTGGCAATTGTAGGATCTCTGCTAATTCCAGTATAGCCTAAACAAACTTGTTTTCAAGTATCAGTAGAGGAATCGGTAATAGAATTGCATTACTGATAACCCACCGATAAGGCTAAGTCTACATTGTTATCTTTAGGCCTATGTAAAACTTGGTTCCCTTACATTTTTAAATAAGAGACTTGGTATTTGAATAGTTCAAACTTTCAGAGAATCTGAACCCATTTTGCAACTTGTCCTCCAAAAGTACGTCGCATTTTGACGTATAAATCCTCTAAGGCCAAAAACTGAAGTGCTAAAATTTATAGCGGCTCGCAAAATTGACGTGACGTCCCGTTTTTTATTCATGGGTCTTCGGGTTAGGTTCGGGCAATTTAGTACAAGAGTTTAGTGGTGGTGGTGTGAACGCTCGACATGACAGGCTGAGTAAGGAGTGCAACAGCCCCATTTCTCAAAGTCTACCAGCGACCCAAGCACACACATTGGCAATTCTGACCTAGGCTTTCACGTTAATGCAGTTGGACTATACAACCTCTTCCACGCTAAATTATTTTCCTTCTTTCGGTATTGCATCATTTCCCCGACTTTTGAAGGGATGGGAGTTACGTGTGGATCCTGGAACGCTCAATACGACATGCATATTGGGGTCGCAAGAACACCTCCCCCCTCTCTCCTTCAGCTGTTCTCAGCACTCGCTACACTATCGTCCGTTTGTCACACTTCTCAACCTCATCTCCAGGAAGTCAAGATTTGTCTCGGCTCGGAAGATTCAGCTCGCCCATTCTCACGTTTCCGTTTCCATTCCTCATTTGCATATATTGTTTAGGGTTAAAGCGACTCCTTCCTGCAGCCTCGCCGTCCTCCCTGTAAACTCCAGGGTTTCCCCTTGAGTACCTTTGGTTGGCGCCTCGTCGAGCTTGCCGAATCCCGTGAAGAATGTGTATATGGTACCAGTGAGGTATTGTGTGTGGTGGTGGAAGTTAGATGTGGTGGGGGAAATGAGGTGTTGTGTGTGTGTGTATGTGTGTGTGTGTGTGTGTGTGTGTGTGTGTGTGTGTGTGTGTGTGTGTGTGTGTGTGTGTGTGTGTGTGTGTGTACTTACCTAGTTGTGCTTGCGGGGGTTGAGGTCAGGCTCTTTGGTTCCGACTCTCAACTGTGTGTTTTGTGTGTACTCACCTATTTGTGCTTGCGGGGGCTGAGCTTTGGCTCTTTGGTCCCGCCTCTCGACTGTCAATCAACTGGTGTACAGATTCCAGAGCCTACTGGGCTCTATCATATCTACATTTAAAACTGTGTATGGAATCAGCCTCCACCACATCACTGCCTAATGCATTTCACCTGTTAACTACTCCGACACTGAAAAAAGTTCTTTCTAACGTCCCTGTGGCTCAGTTGGGTACTCAGTTTCCACCTGTGTCCCCTTGTTCCCGTACCACCATTGTTGAATAGTTTATCCTTGTCTACCCTGTCAATTCCCCTGAGGATTTTGTAGGTAGTGATCATGTCTCCCGCTAACTCTTCTGTCTTCTAGTGTCGTAAGGTGCATTTCCTGCAGCCTTTCCTCGTAACTCATGCCTCTTAGTTCTGGAACTAGTCTAGTGGCATACCTTTGGACTTTTTCCAGCTTTGTCTTGTGCTTGACAAGGTACGGGCTCCATGCTGGGGCCGCATACTTCCGGATTGGTCTTACATATGTGGTATACAAGGTTCTGAATGATTCCTTACACAGGTTCCTGAAGGCTGTTCTGATGTTAGCCAGCCTCGCATATGCCGCAGACGTAATTCTTTTTGTGTGTGCTTCAAGAGACAGGTTTGGTGTGATATCAACACCTAGATATTTCTCTCTGTACGTTTCATTAAGTACTTCATCTCCTATTCTGTATTCTATTCTGTTCTCTGTGTGTAATTACCTAAGTGTAGTTACAGGATGAGAGCTACGCTCGTGGTGTCCCGTCTTCCCAGCACTCTTTGTCATATAACACTTTGAAACTACTGATGGTTTTGGCCTCCACCACCTTCTCACTTAACTTGTTCCAACCGTCTACCACTTTGTTTGCGAAAGGGAATTTTCTTATATTTCTTCTGCATCTTTGTTTAATTAGTTTAAATCCATGACCTCTTGTTCTTAAAGTTCCAGGTCTCAGGAAATCTTCCCTGTCGATTTTATCAATTCCGGTTACTATTTTGTACGTAGTGATCATATGATCTCTTTTTCTTCTGTCTTTTAGTTTTGGCATATTTAATGCCTCTATCCTCTCCTCGTAGCTCTTGCCCTTCAGTTCTGGGAGCCACTAAGTAGCATGTGTTTGCACCTTTTCCAGTTTGTTGATGTGCTTCTTAAGATATGGGCACCACACAACCGCTGCATATTCTAGCTTTGGCCTAACAAAAGTCGTGAACAATTTCTTTAGTATTTCGCAATCCATGTATTTAAAAACAATTCTGAAGTTAGAAAGCATGGCATAGGCTCCTCACACAACGGTCTTTATGTGGTCCCCAGGAGATAATTTTCTATCTAGAACCACCTCTAGATCTCTTTATCAGAATTCTTTAATTATTTCTCACATAATTTATAGGTTGTATGGGGTCTATGTTCACCAATTCCACATTCCATAACATGGCATTTATTCACATTAAATTCCATTTGCCAAGTGGTGCTCCATATACTTATTTTGTCCAGGTCTTCTTGGGTATGACAATCATCTAAGATTCTTATCCTTCCTCTTATCTTAGCATCATCAGCAAACATGTTCATATAATTCTGTATTCCAACTGGTAGATCATTTATCTAGACAATGAACATCACCGGTGCAAGAACTGAACCCTGTGGTGTTCCACTTGTGACATTTCTCCAATCCGATACATTACCTCTGATTACTGCCCTCATTTTTCTATCAGAAAATTTTTCATCCATGTTAGAAGCTTACCTGTCTCTC
The DNA here is from genome assembly GCF_040958095.1 of Procambarus clarkii. Taxonomy (NCBI): domain Eukaryota; kingdom Metazoa; phylum Arthropoda; class Malacostraca; order Decapoda; family Cambaridae; genus Procambarus; species Procambarus clarkii. The sequence continues at coordinate 11,984,799 of NC_091171.1, forward strand.
CTCCAATATTTTTCAGTTTCCAGAACAACCTCTTATGTATTATCATTTCTATCCCCATTTAGACGATTCGCTTCAGTGAGGTTCATTTTCAGCTTTTCTCTGTCCTCCTTTGAGAGGCCTTGTCTTATTGACCAAAGTTTGCCATCTTCGTCACTTTGCAATTTTTTGGCATTCCAAAGCACTTCTGTAATATGCTTCACTCCATTAAACGTCTTCCCTTAAGGTGCGGTTCTGTATGTGTGTATTCACCTAGTTGTGCTTGCGGGGGGTTGAGCTCTGCTCTTTCTGCCCGACTCTCAACTGTCAATCAATCAACTGTTACTAACTACTAACAAAAAATTTTCACACACACACACACACACACACACACACACACACACACACACACACACACACACACACACACACACACACACACACACACACACACACACACACATGATGATGGCAGGGAAGTAAATGAAATGTATGCCAAATTTTTAAAACTATACGAGGAAGGCACACAAACATTCATACCAAAACAGAGATGCAGGGCCAGAAAACAGGATTGGTTCGACAGAAATTGTGAGAGGGCAAGAGACCAAAAGACACAAAAATGGAATCAGTATAGGAAGAGGCCAAACCCCCAAACATACCAGCGATACAAAGATGCGAGAAACAACTATACAGCAGTAAGGAGAGAGGCAGAAAGAAATTTTGAAAAAGGGATAGCAGATAAATGTAAAACAGAACCGGGCCTATTCTACAAATTCATAAACAACAAATTGCAGGTAAAGGATAATATCCAGAGGTTGAAAATGGGAAACAGATTCACGGAAAATGAAAAGGAAATGTGTGAAACATTAAATGAAAAGTTCCAAAGTGTGTTTGTACAAAATGAAATCTTCAGAGAACCAGACACAATAAGAATTCCAGAGAACAACATAGAGCGGATAGAGGTGTCTAGATATGAAGTGGAAAATATGCTAAAGGAGCTCGGGAAGAACAAAGCAGCTGGCCCAGATGGCGTTTCACCATGGGTTCTGAGAGAATGTGCATCTGAGCTCAGCATTCCACTTCACCTGATCTTTCAGGCATCCCTGTGTACAGGAATCGTAGCAGACGTGTGGAAACAGGCTAACATAGTTCCAATCTACAAAAGTGGCAGCAGGAAAGACCCCCTCAATTATAGACCTGTATCATTGACAAGTGTAATAGTGAAAGTATTGGAAAAGCTAATGAAAGCTAAATGGGTAGAACACCTGGAGAGAAATGATATAATATCAGACAGACAGTATGGTTTTCGATCTGGAAGATCCTGTGTATCGAATTTACTCAGTTTCTATGATCGAGCCACAGAGATATTACAGGAAAGAGATGGTTGGGTTGACTACATCTATCTGGACCTAAAAAAGGCTTTCGACAGAGTTCCACATAAGAGGTTGTTCTGGAAACTGGAAAATATTGGAGGGGTGACAGGTAAGCTTCTATCATGGATGAAAAATTTTCTGACTGATAGAAAAATGAGGGCAGTAATCAGAGGCAATGTATCGGAATGGAGAAATGTCACAAGTGGAGTACCACAGGGTTCAGTTCTTGCACCAGTGATGTTTATTGTGTACATAAATGATCTACCAGTTGGTATACAGAATTATATGAACATGTTTGCTGATGATGCTAAGATAATAGGAAGGATAAGAAATTTAGATGATTGTCATGCCCTTCAAGAAGACCTGGACAAAATAAGTATATGGAGCACCACTTGGCAAATGGAATTTAATGTTAATAAATGTCATGTTATGGAATGTGGAATAGGAGAACATAGACCCCATACAACCTATATATTATGTGAGAAATCTTTAAAGAATTCTGATAAAGAAAGAGATCTAGGGGTGGTTCTAGATAGAAAACTATCACCTGAGGACCACATAAAGAATATTGTGCAAGGAGCCTATGCGATGCTTTCTAACTTCAGAATTGCTTTTAAATACATGGATGGCGATATACTAAAGAAATTGTTCATGACTTTTGTTAGGCCAAAGCTAGAATATGCAGTTGTTGTGTGGTGCCCATATCTTAAGAAGCACATCAACAAACTGGAAAAGGTGCAAAGACATGCTACGAAGTGGCTCCCAGAACTGAAGGGCAAGAGCTACGAGGAGAGGTTGGAAGCATTAAACATGCCAAAACTAGAAGACAGAAGAAAAAGAGGTGATATGATCACTACATACAAAATAGTAACTGGGATTGATAAAATCGACAGGGAGGATTTCCTGAGACCTGGCACTTCAAGAACAAGAGGTCATAGATTTAAACTAGCTAAACACAGATGCCGAAGAAATATAAGAAAATTCACCTTCGCAAACAGAGTGGTAGACGGTTGGAACAAGTTAAGTGAGAAGGTGGTGGAGGCCAAGACCGTCAGTAGTTTCAAAGCGTTATATGACAAAGAGTGCTGGGAAGACGGGACACCACGAGCGTAGCTCTCATCCTGTAACTACACTTAGGTAATTACACACACACACACACACACACACACACACACACACACACACACACACACACACACACACTAGGTGGTTTTCTTGGCAGGTTAGTTATTATTGAGGACATGCTAAAGAAATATGAAGAAAAGGTAATTAAATTAGAAGAAGAAAATGAAGGTCTCAAGATTGAGTTTTGTAATTTAAAAAGGAAGTATTTTCTAGCAATGTAAGGAAATTTCCAGCTTGACTGATAAGGTAAGGATGCAGGAGGAACACATCAAGGAACTAGTAAAGGATAATGAGGCATGGAAAGTGAAGAGTAGGGAATTTGAAGAAATTAACAAGAAAATACTCATATGGTGAACAACTATAAGGGAGCCTGAGGGTTAACATGGAGTTAGGCAAGGAGATGCAACGAGAAACATCATTGGCAATACAAATAGAGGAGGCTAATAAAGAAATAGAAAAGTATAAAGAAGAAAGAAAAGAGACATATGCGCAAGTTGTAAAAGAGAAAGAGACGATTAAGGAAGTGTGTTTGGAAGTCAAAACCAGAAATGACAAAAAAGAAGCGGATCTTAGGCAAGCAATTAGGAAAGAACTGGTTACCAACAGTAAACTGGTACAAAACACTGCAGATAGACGTAAGTCCATAATTATTTTTGGATTAATTTAGAGAAGGAAATTTCCTCTCCGGTAGACAGAGCAGCAGAAGAGATGAAAATCTTAGAAAAAATAGTATGTTTAGGAGAAGGCCTAAATTCAAAGGAGCATGTTAGTGATTTTAGGAGGATAGGTAAATATGAGAAAGACAAGAACCGTCCCTTAAGGGTGAGGTTTAATGGAGTGAAGCATATAACAGAAGTGCTTTGGAATGCCAGAAAATTGCAATGTGACGAAGATGGCAAACTTTGGTCAATAAGACAAGACCTCTCAAAGGAGGACAGAGAAAAGCTGAAAATGAACCTCATTGAAGCGAAATGTCTAAATGGGGATAGAAATGAAAAAGAAAGGAATTCCTTTTTCTACAAAGTGTCAGGGACTGGGAAGCTTGTGAAATGGTACATAAAGACAAAGCAACAAAATCATTAAAGGAAGGGGGGTGTTAAGAACAAAGGGAAGGGGAACATGTTCCTGAAAATAGTATATACCAACATGAATGGAGTGAGATCGAAAATATTGGAGTTGAAGGATATAATTAAGCTCAAAGTCCCAGATATTGTTGCATTAACAGAGATGAAACCTTGAAGAAAATATTTTAAATGAAGTCATATTCCCAAGGGGCTTCTCAGTTGGAGACGTGACAGGAAAACTAGGAAGGGAGAAGGTGTGGTTGTGCTGGTGAAAGAACACCTGAAGGTAAGAGAGTTAATATTTGAAAACCCTTGAGATATTGACATAATGGCATTGTAGATCTGGAATCAAGATGATAAGCTGATAATTTTAAATGCCTACAGCCCACCAGCAAGCAACACATGGACAAAGTAAGAACTAGATGACAAACGTGAGGGCCTCATAATGGTCATGAGAGAGATTATGGTAAGAGCTGATAAAGATAAATCCCGATTGTTGGTACTGGGGGACTTCAACTTTAAGGTAATAAACTGGGAGGCCTACGAGGCAAGAACAGAGGACATTTGGACAGGCAGATTTGTAAACCTCATCTTGGAGACATTCATGTATCACCACGTCAAGCAGGCCACAAGAATGAGGGAAGGGGACGTTCCGTCAGTACTGGATCTAATATTCACCAGGAAAGAAGAAGAGGTATTTGACATCTAGTTCCTTCTTCCCTTGGGAAAAAGAGTGATCACGTCCTCTTGGACATTAAATACGCTTTGCGATATAATCTAGTAGAGAATGGGGACATTGAAACAGTTGTTAAACTCGATTTCAAGAGAGGACGCTATGGGGAACTCAGAAATTTTTTTCATGGGTATAATTGGACAGACTTGTTGCTAGGTAAGGAAATGTAAATGAGATGTATGCCATATTTTGCAAAATATACGATGGAAGCACACAAACATTCATACCAAAACAGACATGCAGACCTAGGAAACAGGGTTGGTTCAACAGAAATTGCGAGAAGGCCAGAGATCAAAAGACACAAGCATGGAATCATATAGGAAGAGGCCAAACCCTCAAACATATGAGCGATACAAAGATGCGAGAAACAACTACACGTCAGTAAGGAGAGAGACAGAGAGAAACTTTGAGAACGGTATAGCAGACAAATGTAAATCAGATCTAGGCCTTTGTAATTGTATGGTTCAGTTGTTACCCGCTTGTGTTCCGTTTTTAAAAACATGTCGTTTGTCCATCCGCGTATGATTCCAACGTCCGTTTTATTTCCATTGTGTTTTCTGCCAGAGTTGAATTGAAACCTGGGTTGTGTGTACCTTAGATTAATAATTAAGGTTAGTGAAGTATAATGAGATCTTACATTACAGATGCTTACAATCTCATTAAACTTAACATTCCTTTTAAGTGCAATCTACCAGTCTCTGATATTCCTCTTTATCTGTACCCCACCATTCAAGTATCATACACACCTGTCACCAAGGAAGATAATGAGAATCTTGCTCTACTCAAAGCTGTCACTCTTGAAACAATTGCCTCCTCCATCGAGAGTCTAAGATCTCACGAGCACTGTGTCTACACCGACGGCTCAGTCCAGTCTTCTACTGGACGGACTGCAGCGGCATGTAGGTTTTATAGAAATAATATCTGCACAAAGTCTGTCAGTGTCAGGTTAAACAACTGGCTGACCTCCACACAAGCAGAACTAGCAGCATTACATTTAGCAACCAGCACATTAAAAAATATTGGAGGAGGAATAATATTCTGCGATTCAAAGTCTGCTCTTCAAGCAATCGAAAACTTCTCTTGGAAGATCGACAGCAAGAACCTAATACTCCCAATTATAAATGACCTAATTGATGCACAGAGTAAAGGGTCTCGAATCTCCTTTGTATGGATACCTTCACACATAAATATAACCCATCATAATGAGACAGACATTGCAGCCAAATTAGCGTGTAACAAGTTTGAAGTTGAATTAGATCTAGGTATCCCCATCTCTGCTGTCAAAACTGTATTGGTCCAAACATTCAGATCTGATAGGAAAGAACTTACTGACTCCCAACGACCTGAAAGTACTAGTATAAAAAGCTATGATTTGTTCAGATCTGAAACCTACATCTATGGACAGCACAAAACGTCCACTAGACTGTGCGACACAGTGGTTGCAAGGATCAGGTTGGGTTACCGTTACCTGTGGCAGGTGGCTGCAGGTGACGGGTCTCCCAATCCTGAGCACTCCAGTTGCAAACTCTGTGAGCAGGAACTACGGCATGATCTCCCGCACTACATCACTGAATGCCCAGTTATTAGACCTTTCAGACCAGTTGGCATGAGGTACCTGGAGCTTTGCAATTACTTTATTCACTCTCGTATTCTTGAAGATATCCTCACAGTATACCCAAAATTTGCCAGTGCAGGCTATTAAACACATGGCCCTGTATGACTAACCATCCTGCGAGATGGGGACTTGTATTACCACTGCTACCTTATTCAATCTTGTGTTGTTGATATCCTCAAAATGCATCCGGAGTCTGCCAGTGCAGACCGCTTATCACATGCCTCTGTATGACTAACCATCCTGTGTGATTTTTTAGCATCATCTAGTTAGCTTTTTTTTGACACACTGTACTCCACTTCATATAGTCTAGGGTAGCTGCACAAATGCAGATGTACCTAATATGTTAATAAAAAAAAAATAATGAGATTCTTGCTCTTCCAAAAGCAGTCGTACTTAAAACTATCACCTCTGTAAACAAAATAAAATAAATAAAACCTAGGCTATTGTCTAACGAGCGTTGCTTACACAAATTGCGCAGTGCAGCCGGGGTACAGGATGCACTAGCCTGCAGGGTTCATAGATCAACACGCACACACATCAGTGTAAGGTTAGCCTCAACTACTGGCTCAACTTGACACCAATTATAACTAACTTCACTACTGTTAGGATAGCTTGCAGTACACTCATAAACAAAGGGGTAATTCAATATGATTCAAGATCTGTACTTAAAGTACTTGACTTTCCCTACAAGATAAACAACAATTATAAATACTATGCTTGTTGCATAGAGTAACAAGTTCAGAATCTCTCTTGTATGGATACCAGCTCTCACAAATATAAGCCATCATGGTGAGACAGACATTTCGGATAAATAATCATTTAATAAAAAGGAAGTTAAGAGACCTAGGTAAGCCTTCCTCCAAAAAATCTGGTTTAATCTAATGAAAACACGAAATTTAAGACACTTAGCGCTGCCATATAAAAGTATGATCGCAGTTTCCCGTCATGGTTTTGAGGATGACTTCATAATGCATCCAATATTTGTAAGTTCTTGTAAAATGATTAAATGCCACTATATGCTAAACATTCTGCGAGATGGGGATTTTAGTATCGCATAGCTCACTCTTGACACAAACTATGTAACCTTTCATGAAGTCTAAGGTAGTTGTGTACATGCGGGTGTTCGTATCTTAATAATAGATAATACAAGATGTAGACCACAATGAGAGACGATAAGCCGATTTCTCGAGTCAACATGCATGGCCAGGAAGGAATTGCGTCTGGTCGGCGTCTGCACCCACACCAGTATTACATAGCCAGGACCGACTGCCGGTCAAAACAGTGCTGCATTGTAGTTTAAGATGAGTGTGGACATAGCACAAGGGTTGGCTCCAAGCTTGTGAAGGGAAACACCATACACGGTAAAGTCTTGTGGCCATAATGTTTGTCCACCTTTGAGAAGAATCGTCGAAATAAGTAATGTTTCGTCTCTTCTGTAACGTTTGTCTTTGCCGAAACACCACACAATGACGTGCCTCTACACTACATAGACTTGCCTAGTGTTTAGGTCGTTCCGAGTGTAACATTACACTGGTCTACAGGCAAAATGATGTTGTTACAAATGAATTAATCTCTACTAATTGTGGGTCACTGAGAACGGAAATGATTAAAATGGTCTTAGACACGTAATTCTGTCACTACTAACACAAACATGCTAAAGTATACAGTACGTACATCACACTCGCTCACTTTCAGTATCGTTTCAGCTGTCGGAGGAGACGATTGAGTGGTGTAATTTTCTTTTGATAAGTTATTTTTATATTCTAAAAATATTCTATAAATTAAACCATATATTTGTCAGAGATATATAGTGTATATAGGCATAATACTACATACACTATATTTTGTATTATGCCTACTTATTGAGGTATCAAGTATTGTTGCTTCTTGTAACAAAATAAATTTATATTTATGACATCATGAAGCAACTTTTGAGGTGATTAACGATGACCAACATCAGTGACAGCTCTGTGGTGACTTGAAGAGTGTTGCTCTTGTGATGGGTCTGCAAGGTGGATAGACAACGTACTGCAGTTTTCTTTGTAAGAGGGATGGTCGTGCGAGAAATTCCCACTACGTTATGAGAGGCTGGCCACTCCGTCCATCACTGGAACTTGGGGAGAATAACGTTCGTCATCTACTACTTGTTATCAAACACAATTTTTTTACCAGCCTTGTGCACAAATCTGGGCCTGATGAACTTTGTTAAAGCCAGTGACAAAACAGGAATAGCTTTCAAGTATCTCGCTACAAAAATTTCCAAGATTAAGTGATGGTTTGATGATTAAGGTGGTTTTAGTGGTCCTCAAATTCTGAAACAATTTCGCGGTAGTGACTTTGTGCACTGAGTGGGAAGGGGAAGATGGTCGTTAATTAAAACATTAAAGTTAGTGGCAACAAAGTTTTTTGGAAAGAAGGCAGAGGAGGAGTTGGTGGAAAACCTCATAAAGGCATATAAATGCCTAGGATGTAAGCTCTCACTCAAGATACATTTTTTTGCACTTCTCTCATCTGGATTTTCTTTCCATCCAGTACGTATGTAGCTTAGCTTAGCATTTTAAAAGCACTACAATCACCTTCTGTGGTTGATTGTTCAATAAATCCCTGAACTGTATGTTTGACAAATCTCTCACCCTGTCCATGGAGGACAGAAGAAAATGTATATATGTTGATTAGCATTGTAAATGTGTGGCCACGTCTGTGGTAGAAAATAATAATATAAGCAAAAGCGATGATTAACCAAGATATTTCTTTCATGCTGAAACGGTATCAAGGCAAATTGGAGTACAATGTTAGCAAATTACTCCTGGACAGACAATAGATGCTCCATTTAATCTCTAGAAGTGACACGCCGAAAAATTGTATAGACACCGATTAAGGACTGAACTATGAAGTAATTCTTAGTGTTATATAAAACAGGGTAGGTGACCCAGTATCTATAGGAATAACCAATGAACGCATGAAAAAGGAGTTTTGCATTATATGATTGAAAATCTGCTATGTACACCCCTGTACATGCTCGGTAGAATATAAAAATTATAAACCTTTTTTTCTTAGAAACAAAAGTTAATTAGTCATTTTGATATTTTAGTTTAATTCAGCAGGTCAAAATGCATGATAAACATCTGTTCATCTCAATCCGGCAACTTTCGAAAATTGACTAGTGTAAATAAGGACGAGTCTGTTAACAATATTTGGGTAGTCTTGGGAAAAAAACTATATTTAAGGATGAGTCTACTGAAAGAATTATTATTATTATTATTATCATTATTAAATTATTAATATTATTATTATTATTTTATGTGTACATAACACAAAATAGCTCGTAGGGATGACCTACAGATTATTTTGCCTTTCAAGCCGCAGCAACTGCGAATATAACTCTGCCTCCCTTTTAAAAGTTTCAAAACCAATTATTATATTTCATAGGCTTTTATTAATCTCTTCGTTAAAAAAGTTTTTTTTATATTCTTGCAGATGTATTTAATTAGTATTCTAATTATTATTGTTTAAAGCCGATAATACTTTTTTACATCCAGAGTTGGGGATGGGAGGAAATTTATCTTTGGTGATCTTTATGGCGACGGAACCAGAAGTCGTTAGCAAGCTGTTGGCGACACAGCGTCCTGCAACGCTTAAATGGAATTCCATCCCTGGCGTTTGTTACTTAACCGCTTGGCGGAAAGGCACTTGTCTCAGCTGTCCCACGTGAGCAACTACGCTGCAACTGTTTGGCCCAGTACAAAACTACCGGAGATCGGACACACACATCTTAACGGGAGAACCTTGTGCGTCTTGGGCGGGGAAATCAGAGTATCCTGATGAATTGCAAAGAGGCTTCCCAATTCCTTGCGGAAGAAGGAAAAGAGAGTTACAAACTGGTCTGGAAATTTAAAAAAAAGGAGCGATCCTAGGCAGATTTACATTGCATTAGTGTTTGAAGTCTAAAATTGGCTTAGCAGGTAGCGGAGAAAAGTGGCAGTCTTGACAGTTGAGGTGGTTGTTGGTGGTAGCAGAGACTGTGGTCATGGTTTCTGCTTTTGTTGCTTGGTGATAGTAGTTAAGTTTGGAGGTTGTTGTGAAGGTAATTAGGTTGATGAAGATTGTGACAGCGCTTATAGTGAAGTGTTTTTGTGGTTGGTGTTGCAGGAAGTCTCGATTTCGGTTATTACTTTCATTTTGTCTTACTAATACTGTATATTTTTTTAATAAATGAATCCAGTATTATAAGTATTTTCGTTTTAGAAGAATGGGCAGATTCTTTTTTACTTGAGAATGGAGTTGAAAAATTAACTAGTTATAATTTTATTATAGCCGGCCACTTGAGAGATGCGTTTTATTGAGCCTGTCAATACTTCTACAGGCTCAATTTTGAGCCTGCAGAAGTGAATACAATTTGGCTGTTGTTTTAGATTCAGCTACTCGGCACAAAAAGTTTCAAGTAGCATGAGCTATGGTGAGCCCGTAATGGACTTACTTGGCACAGGAGCGGGGCTGTAACTGACAATTTAGATTGATTGATGAAGATTAAGCCACCCCAAGAGGTGGCACAGGCATGAATAGCCCGTAATGACAATTTAGCTGGAGCAACAGATTATATAACCGAGAGTGATGTGAAGTAAAGTGTCGTATGGACCAATAGACTCACTGCAGCGTCCTTACTGCCTATGTTCCAATGATGGCTGCGGCAGTATGCTGGATATTCTGTCTAGGTCTTGAATGTAACAGTGTGTTAGCTGGCAGTTGACGGTTGCGTCTGTTTAATATGTAGTGTTTAAGCTTGAGTTCACATGTAAAGATAATTTGTGGTGAAAACAAAACCCAGGTCCAAAACAACATCCTGTTGGACCAAGTCGAGCACTTGGCTTGGAGAGTAGAAGAACTCCCAGAACCCCCCCTCCAGGTAATTTGTTTAAATTTGTTTCAGTATTTTTGTTTCAGAGATGCTCAGTATTATCAGCCTTGTGCCCACATTGTCTTTTCCTTTAGAACACTTAAATGTTTTCACTTTCCAGAACTTGACTGTGGTTTTCTTGAGTTATAATATAGCTTAACCGTTCATGATCCTGGCCCGGGTACATGAGTAAGTCCCTCCGTGAAGGTCTGGTTTTCAGGCAATGTGTCTTGCTAAGCCAGTGTGTTTCTGCTGATTTATACTTTGCATTTCGCGCTAAAGTTTTGTATTCCTCCATAGGGCCTAGACAGGAAAGTTATTATGGTAATACTTCCTATTAAAGTATTTTCTCTAAAGTTTGTATTTCCTGGTAAATTGTGTACTTCAGAGAAAGTTTATATTTCTTATTAAAGTTTGATTTTCGTGCTTGTTTATGTTACCGCTAAAGTGGATATCATTAAACTACTAGCTTAAAATGTGCACGTGTCCGCTCAAATCTTTACTTCCCACTGGGAGCATATGTCCTACTGAAGCCTACAAGGGGCCAACACACCGCGGAAAATCTTTATTCCCAGGTCAGGCTGTTTTCCCGCCACTAGGCTTTCAGGCCGTTGTTTTGGTTAAAAAAATAAAAAATCGTTAAACAGTAACTCCCGTTGAAGATAAACTAACAAATGCGACAAGCACCATTGAAACATGATTGCTAATGCCGTTCGTAACTGTCATGGTTGGCGTGGTCATAGTTTCCTGGTTGGCGTGGTCATAGTTTCCTGGTTGGTGTGGTCATAGATTCATGGTTGGCGTGGTCATAGTTTCATGATTGGCGTGGTCATAGTTTCCCGGTTGGCGTGGTCATAGTTTCATGGTTGGCGTGGTCATAGTTTCATGGCTGGCGTGGTCATAGCTTCATGGCTGGCGTGGTCATAGTTTCATGGTTGGCGTGGTCATAGTTTCATGGTTGGCGTGGTCATAGTTTCCCGGTTGGCGTGGTCATAGTTTCATGGTTGGCGTGGTCATAGTTTCATGGCTGGCGTGGTCATAGTTTCATGGTTGGCGTGGTCATAGTTTTATGGCTGGCGTGGTCATAGTTTTATGGCTGGCGTGGTCATAGTTTCATGGTTGGCGTGGTCATAGTTTCCCGGTTGGCGTGGTCATAGTTTCATGGTTGGCGTGGTCATAGTTTCATGGTTGGCGTGGTCATAGTTTCCCGGTTGGCGTGGTCATAGTTTCATGGTTGGCGTGGTCATAGTTTCATGGCTGGCGTGGTCATAGTTTCATGGCTGGCGTGGTCATAGTTTCATGGTTGGCGTGGTCATAGTTTTATGGCTGGCGTGGTCATAGTTTCATGGTTGGCGTGGTCATAGATTCCCGGTTGGCGTGGTCTTATTAGGTGACCTCTTAGGCCAAGTTATGTATTAGTAAGAGTTGGGTGTGTATCCAAAGAGTGTGTGTAAGATAACTTGCGTTGTGCTGCTTCCCAGTGATCATTTATATGGCAGGTAGCCATATAAACTGGTGACGGTCCCGCAAAGCTCTCTTTCCTCCTTGTTCCGTGCCTCCCACACACCCTTACGAAGTGACCAACTGTCTGCAAAATTAATTAAATTGAACCTTGCCACACCCGGCCGAGCGGCTGAGTTTGTGGAATGTTGTATAATAACATTAATGGGAGCCTGGGAGTTTTCAGTGTGTTATGAACGCTTCTTAGCACTATTTCAACATCCGTGAACCAAGGTGGATCATCATGCTGGTAGCACGTGTATAAACTTGTGGATGGTTGTAAGTTGTGAATTTTGCGTCATTGAGTTTTTAAAGCATGATATGGTGCCGTCTCAGCCTGTTACCAACAGCAACAGTCTTGTGAACAAGCCTCTCATAAAGATTTATAGTATTATGAAGGCCAGAAGAGTCTGAGACTGAAGTAAACTATACATAAAAAATATACTAGACACAATGAACCCTATTCCTTATAGGCGGGAGTTGAAAGTCATTTTAAATTGACAAAAATACATTAATAATAATCACATTAAAATTCACAGTAATAATTATTTTGCTAAGAATGTTAAATTTTTAAAATATTTATTTGAATTTTTTAGGAATCTCCAGAGAAACACAAATATTCCTGACATCACCGTATCCTTTTCTTTTCATGAGAAATTGTAATTGAGTTGATCCTTAAATCCGGACCACGTGTCCGCGTCGCCGTTATTGTCAGGCAAGCGGTCCCTCTGGTGGTGATAAATCCGTCACTTGAATAATTTAAAGATGTTTAAGCCTTTCATGACCCCAGCGAACCCACTTGCAACATCATTTTGTCGGATTAGCCTAAGGCGCTCCGTCTCCCTTACACCTATTGTGGAAATTGTCTGTTTACTTACTCCGTCGGTCACATAATTAATCTATCCAATGATTTGTTTAATATAAAGTAAAAGCATGCTACTTGGGCGAAACTTCAAGACAACTTGTACATCGCTACGTGCTAGAGTGCGGAACTTGAGTTGCATAACATAAGTTGGGTAAGCCAGACGCGGAATTAATGTATAGTGAATGGTCAACATTATCCATTATCTTTTTACTCTACCGTCTCGGCAGTATAGTCTTCATTTGGGAAAGGGCACACCTTGTTATGTTGAATGTTTGCTGTTTCAAGCTGAAGCTTGAAACAGCAAATATTCCAAAACACCTCACCCAAAAAGAGTATAAGTATGAAGTATTTTATGTGTAAAGTAAGTCTTTGAAAATGTAATAAGCATTACGAAACGTGTTCAGACACACACACACACACATACATATATATATTAAATACATCTTCAGAAGGAATGATTTTACAGATCGAGTGATGGGTATAAATAGGCAGGAGAGAGTGGTGAAGAATTTTTCTTAGACGAAGAATTTTAGAATATTGATTCGATTGGTCTTAAGCTTTGTTACCCACTGAATTTTTTGGAAGTTTGTCGTAACAAAGCACGTCGTACATATTATAATAATGTATGCAGTGAAAGGATTCGCCCAAAGAATGTGCTATGTTTACCATATTTCTCTGGGTTTGAGAATATTGTCAAGGCCTTGAAACTTTTTAATATAGATGTAATGTTTAGCTACGAAAACACTGTTGGTAAGCTATTAGTTAGGAACAGCCCTCGTAGTGATAATTGCGTCATTTATAAAATACCTTGTAAGGAATGTAATAAGTTCTATGTCGGGCAAACATCTAAAGATTTAAAATATAGAATATCGCAACATAAATACTCTGTAAGACATGGCCAATTGTCTAATGCTTTGTTTGTTCATTTGTCAGAAAAAGCTCACCAAATTGATTGGGAGAGTGCTTCTTCAATAACAAATTGTAAAAGCACCTATAACAAAAACATAATTGAATCTGCTTTGATACAGATCACCAAAGAAAGTAATTTGAATATTAGCAGTGGTCTATATAACTTAGATCCATTTCTAATAGATCAGCTAAAGGGCGATTTAAGTAGGATCATTGGAAAACATTTGTCTCACTAATTCATTGTATATATTTACCTCTTTATGTTATAATTACCTATGTATTGTGCTTGTATGTCTGCTGTATCAGATGGGCCATTGGGCTACATCGGATGGGCCAATTGGGTGCATCTGATGGGCCGTCTGCGTTGTCCAAGTATTGTACCTCACCTCACTTCACCACTCTCTCCTGCCTATTTATACCCATCACACGATCTGTAAAATCATTCCTTCTGAAGATGTATTTAATATACGAAAGTACTTAAGGAAATTTCCTGTTTCATTTTCCTCCGTGGTCTGACATTGTCACATTCTTAATCACGTGTTTATTTTCGTGATGTACACACATACATACATATATATATATATATATATATATATATATATATATATATATATATATATATATATATATATATATATATATATATATAATGTACGAAGGCTTGGAATGTTTTAAGTTTGTTTTTTTAGCTATATTTTTTCCGGACCATATCAAGTGCATAGTACCTAATTCAAATTGTCTATTACGTCAGTATATGTACGGTGGTGCAGTTACAAAAAGTACAGTCTGAACAGGAGGATGAGTTGCTCTCAAGTGCATAGTACATATTCTAAGGTATATCTGAAAGTAATAGCTGATGTGTATTATTAACGGATGGATTATTCTTAGTATGTGAGTGAACATGTCATAAAAGCCACAGGTAATTTCAGTCTTAAATATTTGTGTTCAGTATCTTTATCGAGATTGAAATGTATTTCTCATTAAGTTGGGGTCTTTTTTGTTCAAATACTTTTTGACGGAAATTTTTTTAATAAACTAAAGAATTGCTATACATGTAATAAAAACAGTGAGGAGCATGTTATGGAGATGCTGTACGTGCTCGTCCTCGGCCAGCAGCAGCGAGGGGCCAACTGGCTGGCTTGGAGGGACCGGGAATGTTGCCAGTTGTGTGAACGTGACTAGCCTCCCGGGCAAGTCCAGACCACTGATACAGACGCTAATGGCGGGAATATATTCGCGGGGCCGCGGGCTTACCCCATCTTTGTGGTGGCGGGCCTGCCTTCGCCAACATCACTATTTTGGAGGCTTTTTCATAGTTTATTAACGTTTGGGGTTTTAGTTCGTTAAAACGTATGAAGTGCGGTTATTGATCAACTCTTACTGTCGGACGGTCTCGTGTTTTGGCGATTCTAAGCAAATGTTTGTTTCTTGCGGAATCTCATTTCCCTCTCTTGGTCACGAGGTTAAGATGCAAACTTTAATGGAATTGTTTTGACCTGATAATGAACTCTTGCGCTTAATTGTGTGGACTTTTTAAGGTTCCAGAACTACACGTTTGGACTTAGGTTAATAACGGTTCCTGAATTACTAACATAATCTTGATAGTTATGGTAATTAAATATCTGTATTTGATAATTATATTAGAATTATCTTGAATATTTATTATAATTATTTACTCGAATATTGTAAAATATTAGGCTGCTATTATTTTACTGGATAATTGTAGTGTTATATTCCTATTGGTAGTTTGATTAAAGCTTAGGAAAACATTAATTATTTAGAAATTATATTTAAATCAAAATTAATTAGTTAATATTTGAATTGTTTGGACTTGACAATAACCTTTGTCTTTCCACAAATAATTGTCTTTTTATCAATTCAGAGGTAGATATTATACGTTTTGTTTTGAATTAAACAAACTCGTCAGTTATAAATTATAAAATCTTAACTATTCGATATTTTAACTGAAATTATTATTTTAATTTTGTTTAATCCTCGGGTAACTATTCTAAATAATTGCTCAGTTTTAAATAGCTTTTAAATTGTGATATGTATTAACAGTTCATATTTTATAACAGAAATTGTGTTGAGCAAATGTTTGTGTCTAAGTAAGCTTAGTGATGCATTTTCACAAAATTCCTAATACACGCATTATGGTCAGTTTAGGCCAATCACAAACGCGTTAAGTAACTAGTATTTAGTACCTTTAATATATATACTATATATATACTTTAATATATATAATATATATATATTTAGCAGTCTCCGTGGTGTAGTGGTAAGACACTCGCCTGGCGTTCCGCGAGCGCTATGTCATGGGTTCGTATCCTGGCCGGGGAGGATTTACTGGGCGCAATTCCTTAACTGTAGCCTCTGTTTAACGCAACAGTAAAATGTGTACTTGAATGAAAAAACGATTCTTCGCGGCAGGGGATCGTATTCCAGGGACCATAGGATTAAGGACTTGCCCGAAACGCTACGCGTACTAGTGGCTGTACAAGAATGTAACAACTCTTGTATATATC
This sequence comes from Procambarus clarkii, assembly GCF_040958095.1. Taxonomy (NCBI): domain Eukaryota; kingdom Metazoa; phylum Arthropoda; class Malacostraca; order Decapoda; family Cambaridae; genus Procambarus; species Procambarus clarkii. The sequence goes on from NC_091171.1 coordinate 12,001,378, forward strand.
TCAAAAAAAAAAAAAAAAATATACACTTTATCTTCCAACTTGATGCGTACAGGTTCAAATACTGTACACAATTGCCTCTTTCCTACGATGCGGTAGTGTATAACCTAATATTATTCGTTAGGCCTATAACCAAGTTGTGGTTAGGGTTACACATCTGGTTACATCTTTCCTCGATCTGGCCCGCTAACGAATGCGTAGGTAAGAATGAAGACAGTCGTACACAGGCTCGACGTTCGTACACGCATGCCAAACACGCATACACACCACACATATCACAAACATATTTACACACATGCCACACTAGTTCTAAATACATGACAGTGACAGTCTTTTATCAAAATTATTCATTCAAAACAGTCACCACAAACATACCATACAGTCACGCACGCCACAAACATGCTGAACAGTCAGGCACGCCCCACTCGTGCCGAACGGTCGGGCAAACCCCACACGTGCCGAACGGTCGGGCAAACCCCACACGTGCCGAACTGTCGGGCAAGCCCCACACGTGCCGAACGATCGGGCACGCCCCACACATGCCGAACGGTCGGGCAAGCCCCCACACGTGCCGAACGGTCGGGCACGCCCCACACGTGCCGAACGATCGGGCACGCCCCACACATGCCGAACGGTCGGGCAAGCCCCACACGCCGAACGGTCAGGCACTCCCCGCACGCGTGCCAAAACCATTCCGACAAACGACACACGGTTAGGTAATGGTCAGGCTAGGATACGCCCCAAGTGTGTGTTTAAAGAACATATTTAATACAAGACGTGAATTAACGTGCTGCATTCATTGTATTATGCATTAAAATATTCATTTCATATTTAGTATTGGATAATGAATAAAGCCGACGTTTAAATCTTGTATATATCAAGCAAGTGTTAAGTGTTCGCCTGGACACTCCAGTAAACCTTGAACAATTTGAACGAACAGTATTCCTCAGAAACCTTCCCCGTTTAGGAGAAAAATATGGAATTTCCTTAGCCATATATTATTGCGCAAGGTCTTTCAGAAACCTCACCAGAATCCTTAACTCCTGAAATGTCACAACTGCCATTTATACGTGTTTGAAATAGCTTCCAAAATCCTCATCAGATCTCGTAAGCCTGCACCCGAGCCTTCATTAGAAGCCTTCATCTAAACGTTCCTCCAATCGAACCTTCCTTGGAAGCCTTCATCCAAATCGTTTAGACCCTCGCCGCAAGCCTTCGTCCGATGAATTTCATCCTTAATTTGAACTGTTCTCTGAAGCTTCCATTCAAACTTTTTTCGGAAGCATCTGTGCAAACCTTTATCTGAAGCCTCCAGCTGGATGTTAGTAGTCCAGAAACTGTCCAGAAAAATTTCCTGGCATAAATGTGCAGACGAAGATACATTATTTTGATCCTTATTGTGTTTTATTTGTAGAAGCGATTGTGCTGATTTGTTCATCTTTTCTTCAAGTTTGTGGTCAAATAAATATACGAATTTGGCGAGACGGGATAAACTTTAGTGACGTCTGTGGCGATAATTTTTGTGCTTGTTGCGAGGGAAATGTTCATGTTAACATTTAACGCCGATTGTCAGCGCAGCGTTACTAGGCTTGCAAGAATCGCGAGGCTTCCTCCCTTACTTTGCCTAACAACCCATTTATTCTATTCACGATCCTGTCCAACATTTCTTTATCCACTGTGCTCCTCTTCCCCTAACTTTTTCTCCCTCTGCTACAGTTTTTTCCTTTTCCTCCTCCCTACTCTCGTTTCCGCAGCTCCGTCCAGCAAGTCGCTAACGTTTTTCCGCCCCTAGCCTAGTTATTGTACTGTGGAATTTGGTCTGGAAAAATCTGGATGGTCTGGATGCGGAACATTTGCTTGGGCAGTATCAGCGTTCGTCACATGCAAATTAGGAGCATAATCCTAATTGGTTTGTCATGTTTGGGATCGTGGCCAAGTTAAACATGGGCTTTATTTGGCGGATGAGCGAGGTTGGAGGGGGATCAAGGGGGCTTAGGCCTGGAGACTGAGGGGAGAAATGGGGGCTGAGGGGATCAGGGTAATAGGCACTGTTTGATCAGGAGGTTAAGGGTGTGGCTGAAGGGTAAGAGCAGAATGCCTTGACCTTGTCTGAAAAATTGGGGGGGGGGGGGAATTTGAACTAAGATGCAGAAGAGATATAGGTGAAGAGGGCGATTGTGCAGATTTGACCTAGTCAGTGTTCCCTCACCTGCCTCACTCCCCACACAACATTGTATACATTCCTTCTTTCCTCTTTTTATCTCCTCTCTCTGTTGTCTCAGTGTGCGTACCTATGCAGATTTTTTCAGCTTCTTGTATGTCCGTATATATTTTTCAACTTCACATGTCTGTATATATATTTCAGCTTGTGTGTCCGTATATATTTTTCAGTTTCTTGTTGGAGCATGTACATGTATGTATACTTTTTTCCCAAAAATGTGTTCAATGATATTTTGTTTTATTTCCTTGCACTCTTGTCTCTCTCTTCACCCTCTCTCCACACACTTTTTTTCCTCGCCATCCCATTGTTCCAAATCCTTTTCTTATCTTTCTCGCTTCTCTCCACTATTTTGTACGTTTTTGACTAAAGGGTTTGGTAAGGGTGAGGTTGGCGGTGGAAGAGTGATGGGAGGCGGGGAATTGGCATTTTAAGTTTAGGGTAAAAGGAAGAGGGGGAAGGTAGAGTTTAGTGGCCCGTCCACTAGGGTTTTGTAGTTGGTACTGTTATTGCGGTGTGTGTGTGTGTTGGCTCAGTGGGCTCCTGCATGCCCTTGATTTACCAGCAAGTTTCTCAAAGTTATAGCGCTTTAGGTGTATGTTGCTGACCACCTCCACCAGGCCGATGATGGTGACCTGCTCTAGGAGGGCCGATGAAAGACTCATGTTGATGACCTTGACCCGGATTCACGCAGCAGCATTTATTTCTTAAGTGGCAGTATTGCGAAGGTTCTTAAGAACTCTGTAAATAAAGGACCTCATTGCACAATTCAACAAGGTGTTCTTGCAGAGTTATTTGGAGTTTGGTCCTGGTTCATCTGCCTCTCGATAAAAAAAAGGCTACTTTTTGTTTGACCAATCAGAGTGAAGGTAACATTGTTCATCATATCGTTTAGCCAATCACCTTGCCGGCTCAGCTGGACAACTGACCAATCACATAAGTTTTATATCAGCTGATGTTTGTCAACAAAACTTATTCAAATATATACAGAGAGGTTTACCCCACTTCTTGGTGAACCCGGAATATAGTTTATTTTAGCCCTAATTTATCATCAGGAGTAAAATATACTTGCTGGTTGGTCAGTAAACTACTATGGAAGCCTTATATTACTCTCCAGTCGTTTAAATACGGTTGGGGAGAGAGAATCGCGTTGAAGGACTAGTGGAGGTGTTTCAAGATGCAACCCATCTTCCTGTTTAGACAGTAGTTTTTGTAACAATGTGCACCATATTACGAACATTGACGTACTAAGCCTACAATTAGATAGTAAAACTTTGTTCTATTCACTTTATGAGTCCGAAAAAATGAACCTAAAAACAAACTTCTATTTTGTCTATTAACAAACAATTCCTAGGCTTAGTATAGCACACACATGTACTATATTAGTCCTCAGATAGCTTGTATTAAGCATAGGTTGATAGGTTAGATTGGTTTAGTTTGTCTTTGCAACATAAATATAAAATCTTTTCCGGTTTGTTCAAATTCAATAGTACCAATTTCTACTTATTGTGTTGTAGGTCGGTATATGTGCTATGGTTCCCATCTTTACTATAAGTACTACCAAAACAGGAAGGCGAGTTGCAAGATGACATACACCGAAATGTGTATCCCATTTATCAATGTACAGTATACACACAGAGTTTACTTTAATCTTGGAGTATGTTCAGGAATAAAGTATACTTGCTGGTTGGTCCTTACTTAAACGGCCTTAACCATCGTGCAGGGAGGGCATTATCAGGGGAAAGCGCCAAGCCGTTAGGGCTATACAGCACTTGATAGGGGGTCAGGATTTGGGATGGGACGTGGGGGAGGGGGGGGGGAAGAAGGAATTTTTTTATTAACACATTTAGGTACATGTGCATTTGTGCAGCTGCCCTAGACTATATGAAGGGAAGTGCATGGTGTCAAAAAGCTAGCTAGGTGATACTAAAAATCCCCATCACACAGGATGGTTAGTCATACAGAGGCATGTGATAAGTAGTCTGCACTGGCAAACTCAGAGGTGCATTATGAGGATATCATCAACACAAGAGTGAATAAGTTAGCAGTGATACTAAAAGTCCCCATCTCGCAGGATGGTTAGTCATACAAGGCCATACGTTCAGTACCTGCACTGGCAAATGTTGGGTGCAATATGAGAATATCTTCAAGAACACGAGAGTGGATACAGTAATTGGAAAGCGCCAGGTACCTCATGCCAACTGGTCTGAATGGTCTGATAACTGGGCATTCGGCGATGTAGTGTGGGAGATCATGCCGCAGTTCCTGCTCACAGAGTCTGCACCTGGAGTGCTCAGTATTGGGAGATCCGTCACCTGTAGCCACCTGCCACAGGTAACGGGTAACCCAACCTGATCCTGGCAACCACTGTGTCGCACATTCTGGTGGACGTTTTGTGCTGTCCATAAACATAGGTTTCAGATCTGAACACATCATAGTTTATTATACTGGTGCTTACAAGTCGTTGGGAATCAGTGTTTCTCTATCAGACCTGAGTGTTTGGTACAATATAGTTTTGACAGCAGAAATGGGGATACCTAGGTCTAATTCAACTTCAACTTTGTTACACGCTAATTTGGCTGCAATGTCTGTCTCATTATGATGGGTTATATTTGTGTGATGGTATCCATACAAAGGAGATTACAACCTATTACTGTGTGCAGCAATTAGGTCATTTATAATTGGTAGTATGAGGTTCTTGCTGTAGATCTTCTAGAAGTTTTTCTATTGCTTGAAGAGCAGACTTTGAATCACAAAATATTACTCCTCCTCCATTGTTTTTTTAATGTACTGGTAGTTAGTTGTAGTGTCGCTAGTTATGCTTGTGTGGAGGTCAGCCAGTTGTTTAACCTGACACTGACAGTCTTTGTGCAAATATTATTTCTATAAAACCTACATGCTGCTGCAGTCCGTCCGTCCAATAGAATATTGAACTGAGCCGTCGGTGTAGACACAGTTCTCGTGAGATCTTAAGTATTCAATGGAGGAGGCAATTGTTTCAAGTGTGACAGCTTTGAGAGAGCAAGATTCTCATTACCTTTCTTGGTGACGGGTGTGTATGATACTTGAATGGTGGGGTACAGATAGAGTTAATAACGAATCTATATGTAATCAACATTGATATTTGTGAAATTTGCTCCAATCAAGAAAATAGGTTATATTGCCTGTGATGGATTCATAACTCACTTGGACGATCGGGGATTGAACGCCGACCTGCATGAAGCGAGACCGTCGCTCAACCGTCCAGCGCAAGTGGTTGGGCAACCATCGTGCAGGTGACGCGCTTTAAATAAAGGATTATTTAGAGTTGTTAATATGGTGAGAGAAGGTCAGAGTAAATAAATATACCCCTGTTTATTTATTAACATTTCTTTAACTTTGATAAAAAGTTGATCCAACTGAATGGCTTGGTAAGCCTAGAAAATTAAAATCTATAAAATATATTATTCATAACTCATTATAAATATTTGTCATTGTATTTTAAGAAATTAACATAGTCATTCTTTAACTTTATTCGTAAATGGTTGTTCCTTTATAATTGACTTTACAAAATTAAGTATTCTTAATTTACAAGGAAAAAACTGTAAAGTAATATTGCCGTTTATAATTGTGTATTATATATATAAAATGCCAGTGTTTATATGACATAATACTCAGTAAGTGAAGAGACACGAAGCAAACAGCAGCAAGAGTTGCAGTTCTTATGTTGACATCAATAAAACATTACAAAAGACAAGAGACAATATAGAGTAATCTCCCTAGTGATATATAGCTTATGCTGAAGCTTTTTTCTAAGAGAATCGTAAATAAACTAACGGTGCTTGAGATAGATACGCATTAGCGAATAAAGACATTTTTTGAGATGCATAAAATTAGAAAGATAAATGTCATATAATACATATAATTACTTAATAATGTCAATTATCCAACAAAGGGTACTCTTGTTGTATGACCATTTTTTTATATAAAACTGTAAAAGCATTGTAGAAATTAAAACTATTATTGTTATATTTACCAGTATCATCCTTATTAAATTAGTAAATCGGGCTTCCCAGTACCTATTATATTGTCAAGGTATAAATATTCGTAAATGTGGGATCTTCAAAACATTAATATAAAGTCCATTATTGTACTTATGTTTTGTAGTTCCCACATTTACCAATAATATTTATACCTTAACAATATTATAAACATTGGGAAGTCCGAAATAATAATTAATTTAGTAAGGATGATACCGGGTGAATATAATAATAATAATTTCTACAATTCAATATACTGTACATTAGAGCATGTTGCAATGCTTAATTAGTAGATACACAATTTTTTATACTGAATTGAGTAATATTAAAGATTATTTGCTTTACACCATAATCATTGTATATATTTTTAAAATTTGTCCTAGATATGTAAACAACTTTAATATCTTATGTCCCAAGAGGGAAAGAAGTACAAGCTACATTTTAAATCAATTCGCTAAAATATCTAAAGTTTTAGCGAAAATATATATACACAGTATAGAGTAACTTTCTAAATGTTATCAGTGTCTCCGAACATCTAGCACCATGCCCTACACACCCTCCAATATATCCTATTATTAGGAGATTCGCTAATAATGCTTAGTTTTATATGGCATTATGAAGACAGATGTAAGAGTTATGAATCCATCACAGGAAATATAACGTATTTGCTCGATGGGAGCAAATTTCACAAATATCAATGTTGATTGCATATAGATTCGTTTTTAACCCTTCACGTTTTACATGCTGTTTCAGATATAATCTTCATTGGGGCTACGTTGCAAGTATATAGCTGATTGCGTCAGCTAAATCTGCCTGTATCCGGACATTAGGCCTAAGTGAAGATTTGATTTGGGGAGTCCTATTATCCAGGGTTTTCGTGGAGGTCGCTAAGGAATCATGGTATTTGAAAATAGAGTTTGTGAACGTTTTTCTGACTGCCTTCTGGCTCTGTGAGGAGATTCTTTAAGTTTATCAATGCTGATTTTTTTTGTGGGTGCGGAGAATGAGTGATGTACATTGCCGCCCCTTCTGTAGACTTGCATCTGCCCATCCTCCTGTTTTGGTAGTACTTATAGTAACGATGAGGAACATAATATATAGACCGACGTACAATGCAAGTAGAAAGTAGAAATCGGCACTTTTGAGTTTGACAAACCGGAAAACTATTTTCTCCCTATGTTGCAAAGACAAACTAAACTAACCTAACCTTCCTAGGCCTAATACACGATATTCGAGGCTTAATTTAGTATATGTGTATGTTATACTAGGCCTAGGAATATTTAAGTGTTTTTTTCGGTTCAGTTTTTTCCGACTATAAAGGGAATAGTACAAAGTTCTATCTAATTGCTTAGAACGGCAATCTTTGTACTATGGTGCACATAGTTACAAAAAAATACTATCTAAACAGGAGAATGGGTTGCTTGCTTGGAGAGAGTGGAGGCATCTGTTCACGGCCGTGAAGGTGAATAACGTATACACTTGATCTGCTCAAATTGTAATCTGTGCAAGTGTGCTAGGTTGCATATGGCCATCCACAATTTGTTATTAATGTATTTAGCCTAGTACAGCTTAACATTACTACACTAGTAGTCATTGCATTACTAGTTATTACACTGACTAGTATTCTTTCTGGTTGGGAGCTTTAGGTGACGTAGGCTTTCTTCTAATTCTGATTCCACCTGGTTCTCTTTGTCTTGTACCGGTAGCATCTGATAGTGCTGGTCTGTGTGTTCAACCACTCTTCCTGTTAAGTTAGTACCCTGTAGTAACGATGAAGACCATGGTACACATATGACACAATGGTCAATTAGAAAGTAGAAATCGTTACTATTGAATTTGTAAAAACCTGAAAAAGGTTTTTGTATTTGTTGCAAAGACAACCTAAACTAAACTAACCTAACCCCCTTCGACCTAATACACGCTGTCTGAGGCCTAATATAGGACATTATATATATATATATATATATATATATATATATATATATATATATATATATATATATATATATATATATATATATATATATAATATAGTATGTTATACTAGGCCTAGGCATATTTAAGTTTGTTTTTAACTTTAGTTTTTTCGTACTAAAGTGAATATTCTACTAATTGGACTTTACGTTAATGTATGTACAATGGTGCACATAGTTACAAAAAGTACTATGTAAACAGGAGGATGAGTTGGTAGTTTGTATGGATTGTGGTGAAGGTGCACTGGTCGTCCCCAGCTGGCTTGCTGGTTGTGTCCTCTAGGATAGATGTAACTACCCGGACTACGTCATTACCGGACTGGGTAAAGAAGTCATTGTTAGCCTCCCATAACCAATATAAACAAAGTTATAAAAAAAACTTGTCTCGTGAGACACTGCGGCATACCTTATGTTAGTGACGGCTTCTGTATATTTCTCCATATCGCAAGCCTAGTTGAATCTCTTGGATTGCATAATGCAAGATTGTCTCAGTGTTTGTCCGTTGTTTCCGGTAGAGATACGAGGCGGGAATTTCCTGGTGTTTGAACTTTTTAGATTTTGGAATATATACTGCCGTGAAAAGTTTTGTTAAATAATCTGAAACCAGAATTACGATATATCGATCGAGTCGTCTGGTAGCATTAAAGATAATTAAGGGACCTGAGACTGTCGCATGTTTTTACAAATATTTCTAACATTAGAGTAATTAGTCAGTTAGTGGGTGATCTTTCAGGTTTGTTAGACCAGTGATGGGAATGCAGTGCAGGTGGGCTGGGTTGCCAACCCTTCACCGATGTACCATACTAGTCGACGAATGGTCGACAATTCAATATGAGAGGATTTTCTCCTCCAGCCGATTGCCGTAGGGTTTGTTCGCGTGGATCTTCGTAATTGGATTTTGCTGCTTGTAGTGTCTAGTACCACCCTCCTCCCCGCTGCTTTCTCTGCCTCTTTGCTCTTGCTCTCCCTCCCATCTCTCACTTGTCTCCCTACATTCCTTTACTTTTCTCGTTCTTCACTTGTTCCTTCCTCCCCCACCGCTCTCCCTTTATCCTTCCTTTCATCCCCCCCCATTTTCTCCCTCCTTACTTTTCCCACCACCTTCCTCTCTTATTCCCTGCAATTCCCCATCCCTCCCATCTCTTACCCTCCCTCTCTCCTACTCCTGTTCCACCCCACTTCTTCCCTTCCTCCCGCCCCCTCTCTTCCCCTTCCACACTCCCCGTCCCTAATGCCCCTGATCTCTCCCCGGTTAGGGTTGTGTTAACGTGTAGTGATCTTGAGGCGGGCAACCTAATACCTTACTGCACGTCTCAGGTGCGCTCTCCATCACCACAACCTCCGCCACCACAACCTCCGTCATCACCACCACCTCCACCATCCCCACATCCTCCGCCATCACCACAACCTCCGCCACCACAACCTCCGTCATCACCACCACCTCCACCATCACCACCACCTCCACCATCACCACATCCTCCGCCATCACCACAACCTCCGCCACCACAACCTCCGCCATCACCACAACCTCCGTCATCACCACCACCACCACCACCATCACCACAACCTCCACCATCACCACAACCTCCGTCATCAGCACCACCTCCACCATCACCACAACCGCCATCACCACAACCTCCGCCTTCACCACAACCTCCGTCATCACCACCACCACCACCATCACCACAACCTCCACCATCACCACAACCTCCGCCATCACCACAACCTCCGTCATCACCACCACCTCCACCATCACCACAACCGCCATCACCACAACCTCCGCCATCACCACAACCTCCGTCATCACCACCACCTCCATCACCACCACAACCGCCATCACCACAACCTCCGCCATCACCACAACCTCCGTCATCACCACCACCACCATCACCACCACCTCCACCATCACCACAACCTCCGCCATCACCACCACCTCCACCATCACCACAACCTCCGTCATCACCACCACCTCCTCCATCACCACAACCTCCACCATCACCACCACCTCCACCATCACCACAACCTCCGTCATCACCACCACCACCACCATCACCACAACCTCCACCATCACCACAACCGCCATCACCACAACCTCCGTCATCACCACCACTTCCGTCATCACCACCACCTCCTCCACCACAACCTCCGTCATCACCACCACCTCCACCATCACCACAACCGCCATCACCACAACCTCCGCCATCACCACAACCTCCGTCATCACCACAACCTCCGCATCACCACAACCTCCGTCATCACCACCACCTCCACCATCACCACCACCTCCACCATCACCACATCCTCCGCCATCACCACAACCTCCGCCACCACAACCTCCGCCATCACCACAACCTCCGTCATCACCACCACCACCACCACCATCACCACAACCTCCACCATCACCACAACCTCCGTCATCAGCACCACCTCCACCATCACCACAACCGCCATCACCACAACCTCCGCCTTCACCACAACCTCCGTCATCACCACCACCACCACCATCACCACAACCTCCACCATCACCACAACCTCCGCCATCACCACAACCTCCGTCATCACCACCACCTCCACCATCACCACAACCGCCATCACCACAACCTCCGCCATCACCACAACCTCCGTCATCACCACCACCTCCATCACCACCACAACCGCCATCACCACAACCTCCGCCATCACCACAACCTCCGTCATCACCACCACCACCATCACCACCACCTCCACCATCACCACAACCTCCGCCATCACCACCACCTCCACCATCACCACAACCTCCGTCATCACCACCACCTCCTCCATCACCACAACCTCCACCATCACCACCACCTCCACCATCACCACAACCTCCGTCATCACCACCACCACCACCATCACCACAACCTCCACCATCACCACAACCGCCATCACCACAACCTCCGTCATCACCACCACTTCCGTCATCACCACCACCTCCTCCACCACAACCTCCGTCATCACCACCACCTCCACCATCACCACAACCGCCATCACCACAACCTCCGCCATCACCACAACCTCCGTCATCACCACAACCTCCGCATCACCACAACCTCCGTCATCACCACCACCACCACCATCACCACAACCTCCACCATCACCACAACCTCCGCCATCACCACAACCTCCATCATCACCACAACCTCCGCCATCACCACAACCTCCGCCATCACCACCACCACCACCATCACCACAACCTCCGCCATCACCACAACCTCCATCATCACCACAACCTCCGCCATCACCACAACCTCCGCCATCACCACAACCTCCATCATCACCACAACCTCCGCCATCACCACAACCTCCGTCATCACCACCACCACCACCATCACCACAACCTCCACCATCACCACAACCTCCGCCATCACCACAACCTCCGTCATCACCACAACCTCCGTCATCACCACCACCTCCACCATCACCACAACCGCCATCACCACAACCTCCGCCATCACCACAACCTCCGTCATCACCACCACTTCCGCCATCACCACCACCTCCACCATCACCACAACCTCCGTCATCACCACCACCTCCTCCATCACCACAACCTCCACCATCACCACAACCTCCACCATCACCACCACCTCCACCATCACCACAACCTCCACCATCACCACCACCTCCTCCATCACCACAACCTCTACCATCACCACAACCTCCGCCATCACCACAACCTCCGCCATCACCACAACCTCCGCCATCACCACCACCTCCGCCATCACCACAACCTCACCATCACCACAACCTCCACCATCACCACAACCTCCATCATCACCACCACCATCACCACAACCTCCACCATCACCACAACCTCCACCATCACCACAACCTCCGTCATCACCACAACCTCTGCCATCACCACAACCTCCGTCATCACCACCACCTCCACCATCACCACAACCTCCGCCATCACCACAACCTCCATCATCACCACCACCACCACCATCACCACAACCTCCATCATCACCACCACCATCACCACAACCTCCACCATCACCACAACCTCCGCCATCACCATCACCTCCACCATCACCACAACCTCCGCCATCACCACAACCTCCATCATCACCACCACCACCACCATCACCACAACCTCTGCCATCACCACAACCTCCATCATCACCACCACCATCACCACAACCTCCACCATCACCACAACCTCCGTCATCACCACAACCTCTGCCATCACCACAACCTCCGCCATCACCATCACCTCCTCCATCACCACAACCTCCATCACCACAACCTCCATCATCACCACATCCTCCGCCATCACCACAACCTCCGTCATCACCACCACCATCACCACAACCTCCGCCATCACCACAACCTCCGCCATCACCACAACCTCCGTCATCACCACCACCTCCGCCATCACCACAACCTCCGCCATCACCACAACCTCCGCCATCACCACAACCTCCGTCATCACCACAACCTCCGTCATCACCACCACCATCACCACCACCTCCGCCATCACCACAACCTCCGCCATCACCACAACCTCCGCCATCACCACAACCTCCGTCATCACCACAACCTCCGTCATCACCACCACCATCACCACAACCTCCGCCATCACCACAACCTCCGCCATCACCACAACCTCCGTCATCACCACCACCTCCGTCATCACCACAACCTCCGTCATCACCACCACCATCACCACCACCTCCGTCATCACCACCACCTCCACCATCACCACAACCTCCGCCATCACCACCACCTCCACCATCACCACCACCTCCGTCATCACCACCACCTCCACCACCATCGAGTATATATGTGAACTTGACAAATGAACAGTATTTGTGTAAATAGACAAATTCTGAGTATTTGTCTAGTAACATACTGCATGATTAAAGGAAGAAATGTATATGTTTATTACTCAGAATGTTCGGTAATATGTTAAGTGTTTGTAATGTGTGATTATATATATATATATATATATATATATATATATATATATATATATATATATATATATATATATATATATATATATATATATATATATGTCGTATCTAGTAGCCAGAATGCACTTCTCGGCCTACTATGCAAGGCCCGATTTGCCTAATAGGCCGAGAGATTTTCTTTATTTTCAACAAATTGTTTCCAATTAGTTTATTTTAATTATTATTATATTATATAAAGAACATAAATTATTGACTTACTTCAGTTAGTTTAGGTTAGGTCAAGATAGGTTAGGTTAGGATAGGTAGGGTTGGTTAGGTTCAGTCATATATCTTTGTTAGTTTTAACTAAATTTTCAAAAAATTAACTCATACATAATTAAATGGATAGGTTTATCATTTCATTAGAAAAAAATTCGAAAAATATATAAATTCAGGAAAACTTGGCTTATTAGGCAAATCGGGCCTTACATAGTAGGCCAAGTACTGCATTCTGGCTACTAGGTACAACATATATATATGAACATGTTGTACTGAACCGGGTGAGAATAGCTTGAGCTACCTCATCCCTTTGTGTGTATTTATACCTCAATAAACATGTTTCAAATTAATCACGCCGCACGGCAAATTACACTACGCCCCCCCCACCCCCTGCCCCAACGCTATTTCTACTACCATCACTGCATCCACCAGCGCTTCCACCAACGCTAGCTCCACATCCGCTCATCGCAGCACTTTCAACACGACCATTTCCCTCTAGGCTACCACTTTCACCCTCACCACTCTCCACTTTAGGAGTAATTGTACCCGATCATTGGTGTCTTACATGCGGGGCCCAGTAGCTGGAGCTCACTCTGCTAGCACAGCGAGGCTTGGCACGCAAGTTTGCACGCACGCACCCCATGTGTGCGAGTCCCGTCCCCAGGACTAGCACAAACGCTCCCTGCACAAAAGTAACATGTAAATGAACGTACTCCCCCCCCCTCCCTCTCCTGCGTCGCGCACACATGCACACACCTTCTGTCTTCTCCGCTCGTGTCCCACCAAGTCTAACGGACCCGGGACAATTCTCGGCCGAGGCAGAATGATATGGGCAGTTTCTTTTTCCGGATTCCACTATTCACTTAGCAGTCAATAGGTACCTGGGAGTTAGACAGCTGATATGGCATGCATCTTGGATGTGTGTGAGTTAGAGAAATGTGTAGTAGATGTGATAGAGGAAAAATAGGTCAGGAGTCAGTACATTAGACAACTAAGGGTTAGAAAGGCGGCACCCAAGAGCTATCCCCCACACTTCTCTAGGTAACGAACAGGTAAATCTCTACTACGACCCTCCCCCCCCTTTTAAGTCTACTTATTGCGTCTGTTATATATGATATTAATCTCTCTCTCCCCCTTCCTCTCTTCCTTCCTTCCTCTCCTGCCCTCCTGTTTCTCTCCCATGCACTCTCTTCCCCGCTAGTACCCCTTCCCCATTCCCTCCCTGACGACCCTAACATTATTTACACTTCCCCTCACTCATTATTCTTATTCCCCACTTTACCTGGCTATTCCCTCTCCTATATGTTTTTCTCGACCCCTTTCCCCTCACAGCCTCCCCCCTCCACCTCTATTGCCTCAACAGTACCACTATCATTCTGCTTCCCCTCTCCCTCTCTATGCCTATACCCATGCGCTCTCTCGCCTCTCAAACATTTCTTTCCTCTCGTTCTCTTCGTCCTCCTTCCGCATTCTTATCTCTTACCCCTCTCCTACATTTGGCATTGACTAACCCACCATTCTCTTCCCCCTTGTTTTGTGTACCTTTCATCTCGCGTTTCCTATTTTATTTGCCTTATCCTTTTCTCTCTCTCTCTCTCTCTCCCTCTCTCCCTCTCTCTCCCACTCTCCCTCTCCCTCCCTCCCTCCCTCCATCCCTCCCTCTCTCATTCACTCTCCTTCCTGCCATCACTTCTTTGAAGGCTACCTGGGCATCTTCCAGACTTCCCAGCGATGATATGGTCCTTGATTGTTGGCGGTTAGTTTATTGTGCACTCCATAATCATCCTGTGAGCAGTAGCGCAAAAAGGACTACAGAAGATTACAAATCTTCCATGCCAGAACCCCGTACCCTAGCTTGGAATCATCCCTAGGCACCAAGGAAACATTTTACGAAGAGAACAGCTGAATGCACCTCTGTAAAATGATCACCTCCTCTGTGACCCATGAACTACAGCTTTGAATGGGGTTGTTAGTGTACAATATTCTACCCTAGAGAATAGAGCACTAGTCTTACAAATTATCATCATTGGTTTGGCATATCTTGTTTGATAAGTTCTTATTCTACACTTTTCTTAAAATTTGTTTGCACTTGTGATAGTTATTTTATTGGTGTTCTTAAAAAATAAGTGGAAGTAAGGTCGTCAAACATGGTTACTCTCAAGTCTTTTGTATTGTTTTTTTTTCTTTCTATAGTGTAATTTACGTAATACCTTCTACCATTGTAACTTCTACCCGATACCACTGTAACACTGTAGGTTTACACACTGGTGCTCTTAAACTTATTTCCTTAAACCGTCTAAACAATATTTACAGCCGAGTGTAACCTGCTACTATTAATCTGGCACATAACAACTAGTATGTTCAAGGAAAAGCTTAATCTCAATTCAAAGGAGAAACCCCGGCTGCCACCACCCCATTACATTCGTTACTACAATAGTATTATAATTACTAATTAGTGGAATGCCAGTAATTCATGGGGGAAACCACTGCACGCAATTGACTTTATTTACTGCTGTACTGAGAGTCCTTCTTTTGATGTAATCACTTACTGACAGTTGTGTTAAACAATTTAATACTGAAGGATTTTTGGAGGTTCACACAAGGAGGTTCAGTGTCCTTGAAGACATACGGGAGATGACAATGGAGGCAAAACCAGTGACACATAAAAATGAAAATTTAATAAGATTGTATTTAATTAAAATGATGATATTCACCACCAATTCCCAAGTCACTTACACTGGCAAAATGGTAAGTAATTTAGACATGGAAGATATGACACATTACCTTTGACCTCGGCCTCTCACAGCTGGAGACCCTGTCTCTCAAGGCGGCTGCGTGAAGACCCGCAGACTGGCTCCAGATACATTCCCAGACACTCTCATAACTAATGGAGGGCGACATACCATTCCAACCTGTTTATGGGAGAAGATCAACTACCTTCTACTTCAGAAAACAGCATTTGTCATTATTTCCAAAATGTCTAAAATTTAAATTTAGACTGAATTTCCATACTCTCAATAAATGGGCGGCGAAGTCAACTTCTGACCTCTACACATCTTAAAGATAGGAGAGAGAAGAATTATGGAAGAGTGAGGAGGAAAGAGAAAAGAGAGAATTTTTCTTGGAGTTGGCCGCGCTTGGTCAATGGAATGTTACCATCGAGATGTTTGCAACCAAAATAAACTTGTCAGTACTTGAGAGAGACTGCAGGTGCTGAAAGGTCGCCTGGGTCTGACCTCTCCTGAAGTGTAGGTTTCCTTGGGTGTTACATTTGACTGCGTTTTATGAGGTTTCTATTCTGATATTTTCGTTTTTACCATACCGCAGGAGCTGGAGCTAATCTTATTTAAACATAATGTTATCTGTGGCCCATTGGAAGACCTGGAGCAGGATTCATCAAGCATTTGCACAATCCCTTACGAAACCTTTATATCACTCTGTAATTATGGCAGGTTTATTTACATTTAACAGTTTACGAGCTTTGAAACTTTACAATCCAAGGTTACTGTTACAAACAACCTTGAAATGCTTTGGAGCTTATAAACTGATTAACAAATGTAAACAAACCGCCCATAGCAGTTGAAAGATGTACAGGTTGCGTAAATACTTGATGAATCCTGGCTCAGATTTACATCAGCTTTGAGTTTGCTGCCCCTGTACTGTATACTACTCTATTTTTAATATAAATTCTAGCCTCACGAGAGGATGAGAGAAATGACTGGAGCAAGCCCAGTACCCTGGGGGACTGAGCTTTTCATGGTGGATGGTTCAGATTTTACTTTATTGACTAGATGGTGCCTGGAACTCTCCCACCCTCCCTCATGTTCCCTCGGCGCCTCTCCCTGCCTCCGTACCGTTCTCTTTGCGCCTCTCCCTCATAAGAACATAAGAACAAAGGTAACTGCAGAAGGCCTATTGACCCATACGAGGCAGCTCCTATTTATAACCACCCAATCCCACTTATATACATGTCCAACCTACGCTTGAAACAATCAAGGGACCCCGCCTCCACCACGTTACGTGATGATTGGTTCCACAAAACAACAACCCTGTTACCGAACCAGTATTTACCCATGTATTTCCTAAATCTAAACTTACCCAATTTATACCCATTGTTTCATGTTATCTTGTGTTGATACTTTCAACACCCCTACCAATATCCCCCTTTTAATGCCCATTCATCCACTTGTATACCTCTATCATGTCATCCCTAATTCTTCGCCTTTCTAGATAATGTAATTTAAGCTTTGTCAATCTTTCCTCATATAACAGGTTTTTAATATCGATATTAATAATATTTTTTAATATTAATATTAATCCGGCCCTGGGGATTTGTTTGGTTTTAGTTTTACTATTTGTTTAATTACATCCTCCCTGGTAACTGCTAAACTAGTCAACCTGTCCTCGTCCCCACCCACATATATTTGTTCGGCTGAACAAGTAAAATGACTCAAATGAGCTACAGAGATGTAAAAAATAGCTTCTGTATAATGTTAAATAAGCTGAATGAGTCGGATAAAGAAGGGCTTAAAGCTTGCTTAATTCTCAGTTTTATATATAAATATAAAAAAGAACAGAGTAAATAAAGAACACTTATTTATCCCCTCCCTCTGTACCATTCTCTCTGTGCCTCCTCCCTCTCATTTCCTCTTAACTTCACATCTCCCTCCTTGCAGTTCACTCTCCCAGAGTGCAACAGATGCTCGAGTAACATTCAGTCAACGTTTTCGACGATAATGTAGCGTCGATAACAGCCTTAAAATGTTTTAACTCACTGTGGACAACAATTCTTAGGCGTCTCTGTGATTCAAAATATAAGCCGATCCTTATTAATAAAGAGGGACATGGAGGGTCGCCCCCAAACCACCCTTTGACATTCGCCATTCAAACACAAATAACCCAGCAAAATTTTGTGAGGCCAACCCCAAGCGTCTGGCCCCCAACTTCGAAGAAATCATTCTCTCTAATAAACATAGATTACTTTTTGGGTTCTGTTCATTAGGAAATTGAAGAACCATCTTGCTGTTTTGTAGTAATTCTTTTCGTGTGCAATAACAGGATGACTACAAGCGTGTTGACTGTGTCGTTGGTGTCCTGGGATCAACGTCCCCGTGGCACGGTCTCTGACCAGGTCTCTTGGTAGTGTGGTCATCGCAGCTGCTCTGATTCCAAAACTGCTCTGTGTGCAGATTTGGAACCAGTCCCTCTTTTTTCCAAGTGAAAGTTAAGGGGGCCTAATGCCTAAAATTAAATGTTGTTCAATGTCAAGCAATATTTTTTAACTAGTTGTATTTGAAAAGTGCTGCAACTGTTCCTTGTTTCAGTATCGCAGCCTAAATAGAAAGAGAGAAAAAATGTCAACGAATTTTACATATTTTCAATAATTCTGTACAACCACAAGTTTCAAATGAAATCATTTCTATGACACTCATCTATCACATTAACATATAATAAAGGATTTCTATAAAACGGATTATCCAAAATATGTTTAGTTTTATTAATACAAATATTCAAAGTTCCCCCCAAAATTATACAAATATTTCATATTTATAAAAATTTATAAAATCAATAAATGAACTTGGGAATAAAGTTTCTTTCAGAGAATGTAGAAACATGAACTCAACATATAAGGTGTAAGTTTTATGTAAATTGAATAAAAAATGAAAGCGTACAGGAACTTTTATGTTACTTGACAATATATGAAATCAAAGGTTCTGCCACCTGTGGCTGAGGTTGACATAAACCAATTTCCTCCAAAATTGGCACCCTTACAGATAGGCTTATGTTCAGTAAGGTGTATAAGTTTCATGCAAATTGCCCGATAAAAAATTAGACAAAAAATCGAGAAAAAAACTTAATATTTTTTTGGCATAAAACTAAATATTAAAATAATTTATTATATGCTGTTGTGATAGCATGATTGAAATCAACCGACATGATTTCGGTTGACACTTGTGTTTGATGTTAATTTTTGATTATTTTGGAAACTTTTTGACACAATTCAATATTTTTTTTCTCCCTTCCTATTTATGCTACGATGCTGAGACTTTGACCACTTGAACCTAATTTCATATACAACTAGTCAAAAAAGTTTGATTGAAATCAAACTAGTTTTCAATTATTGCATATTTAGGCATTATGATCCCCCCCGCCCCTCACCGGTTAAGTTTCTCGCCTGTGTTTTAGAGAATACGGGTTTACAATTTGCAAACGGTACCAATAATGTTTTATTGAGTGGATTCGGGCAGCAAAACACATTTGCACATTCTCCAGGTCAGCAATTTCTCCATTTTTGAATGGGGTTGTTCTTGTGCAACAATATTCCACCCAAGGGAGCACTGAAGAGTATCATTATCTGATGATACTTAACGAGTATCATGGCATCTCGTTTGGAAGGTTCTCGTTATCCAACCTATCATTTTCTTACTGTTGACATCTACTTATTGTGTTCTTAAAAGGGTCTTCCGACATGATTACTCCCAGATATTTTATATTGCCCTTTTTTCAGTAGTGTGATTTGTATGTGGTTTCATTTTTTTACATTTTCATTTCCATAGCACAGTAGCTGGAAGTAATCCTTATTAAACATATTATTTTCTGTGGCTCATTGAAAGACCTGATTAACATCAGAATGGAGGGTTTCCGTGTCCTTTATATTGTCTACTCGTGAAGATCCTAGTTTTGGCTGCATAGGATGATACAGTACTACAGTTTGTGTCCTTGTGTACGTCAGATATGAGGATGAGAAAAAAGTACCGGAGCAAGCACAGTACTCTGAGGGACTCTGCTTTCACTTTGACTATGGGTTTTGTTCAGTAGGAAGTTAAAAATCTCCTTACTTTGCTAATAACTCCTTTCGTGTGCAGTAACACCATAGTCACATTTGACGAAAGCTTTTCCGATATTTGGGTATATTACATGAGCGTTTTGCTTGTCTTCCGTGGCATCTAAGGCATGTCTTTTGGTGGTCCAGTAATTGTGAAGCAGGAACGACCTGTTCTGAACCCATGTTGCCCAGGGTTTTGGGATCTTTCTTCTTAGCACTCAAAAATTATTGTGCATGATGTTAATGCACTCAATTTATATTTTTATCGTCTGCTTTACTACCTCCTTTGTGGAGTGGCATGATTTCCGTTTTAAATGCGTCGGGAATGAGACCATTATCTACGCTCCGCTTCCAAATGATAATTAAGGCCTGTTATTGTGATTTTATGCAATTTTGGATGAATATAAAATTCCAGGGATCAGGGCCTGATGCTGAGTGCATGGGCGTGCAGTTTATGGCTACTTCAGAGTCCAGTCGGGTTACGGTGACATCTGATAAATGGTTCCATGTTGGTAAAACATTTATGAGGAATTCAAAACAAGTTAATAAAGTAAAACAATAGATCATGTTAAGATAATTAGGTTACGTTGCATTAATTATGTTAAACAATAGGTTACACTATATCAATTTGGTTAAATAATGTTACGATATTTTTTGCCTTTAGGCCTTTGATATAAATTTGTGTGGGATTTTATTTGTTCGAAGAGTACTCGAGTAAACTTGGAAACTGCTGTAGTATAACTTTACCGGCCGGTCACAGTATAATCATTAATTCTTGGTTCAGTCTTTTTCTTAAGTATTTTGTCTGTAATGTTTTAGTATAATTTGTAAAAGATTTAATGGCTCTTTCAAAGTCCTTTCCTATCCTGTGTGAAGGTGTTGGGTGCCCTTTATATCCTGACCTTTGAAAATGTTATAACATTTAAGCATGTTTTTCAGTTTAAATGTCATATGCTATACAAATAATTTTCCTGTGATATTACAGAAATAAGTTTTTAATAAAAGTAGTTTTAGTGTTGATAACACTGTATAGATTTCTTTTAGTAGCCTAGTGATGAGTTTTCTAAGTGGTTTGAATTTGCACATGCTGCGAGATTGTCTTGAGAGCTCAACATCACAAATTACTGATGTTTCCCCCAACAAACTGTTTTATTAGTTTTTTCTTAAAAAACACACTAGTTTAATTTTTGATAGTTTAATTGATAAGATTTAAAATAATATTCCTCTTTTTTTTCCACAAGGTTATATTTTGGTTAGGTTAGGCTTCGTTATCACTTTGCAATAGACATATTGGTTTTTATAGGCTTGTTCCAGGCTGTCTGAACCCACAGCCGATCTTGTAGTTGGGAATGGATACACTACTGTGTATCCTGCAAAATCCACTTACCATAGTAAGTGTAGTTTTTTTTTGCATTGTTATTTCCTACCACAGACGTGGCCACACATTTACAATGCTAACCAGCATATATACATTTTCTTCTGTCTTCCATGGACAGGGTGAAAGATTTGTCAAACATACAGTTCAGAGGTTTATTGAACAACCACAGACGGTGATCGAAGTGTTTTTAAAATGTTAGGCTAAGCTACATACGTAAATATATAGATACATAGATTTATGAATGCATTAATGTGAATTTATAATGGTGAAATGCAAAGTATAGTGTTTGTAGCCTACACCTCTCGGGTAGTAACACGCATTGTTCGCAGTCAAGTCAGGTGGTGTTTGCAGAGGCAGTATCTTGGTTGATAATTGTGTTGATAATTACTGGGTTAATGTTGACATAAGAATATCACGAGTAATTGGTATTAGTGAGGCAGTATGAGGGAAATGTAAACATTACGCTTCTTGCCAGAGCAGTAAACGCGCATATAAGGCTACGCTATATAATTTGTTTTTGCTTGTGATTTCGTTAATTTTAGCAGAAGACAAATAAGTATATAATACAGGATTAAAACGAGGCTTAATGTTTGAACGCATATGACCTTGCATACATTTGTGAATTAAGAAAAAAGTTACTGACTTTGTAACTTAAATTTATTTAGTAATTTTATTGTATCTTTTTAGTAAAATTTAGTTATGCTTCTTTTGAGGTAAAATAAGGAGAAATGAGGATGAAGTACTTGTGCATTTGGATGATTTGATTGGTCCAGGCTAGTGATCTACAGTGCAAAAGGATAATATTTGATACACAAGTGTTTTATGGACAGGTGCGACAATGTCTGTGTTCGCCTACTTCCATCATTGTGTTGTTGTACCATGTCAGTACGTCCATGAATTTTATGTTACCATCTTGTACCACCTGTCTCCTCTTTTCTCATGCACGGAAAACTAATTCCCTCAGCTTTTTTTCAGTCTTGTGACAAAGATCAGGGGCCAGATTCACGAAGCAGTTACGCAAGCACTTACGAACGTGTACATCTTTCCTCAATCTTTGACGGCTTTGGTTACATTTATTAAACAGCTTACACGCATGAAAACTTCTCAATCAACTGTTGTTATTGTTGTAAACAGCCTCCTGATGCTTCGGAGCTCATTAACTTTAATAATTGTTAACAAAACCGCCAAAGATTGAGAAAAGATGTACAGGTTCGTAAGTGCGTGCGTAACTATTTCGTGAATCTGGCCCCTGGACTTTTTCTATCATTGCACCATTTACCCACATTATAGATTAATTGATTACCAGATTATAGATTAACTGCATAACATGAACTACTGTAGTATTAATTTTCGTGTGTGTATACACAGGGAAGGAAGTGTATAGTTAAGAGTGTATAGCAGTAATTCCAAACCAAAATTCCGAAGGATAAAGGGATTATTTGAAAATTTGCAAAAGCCTACGAAAAAGTACAACTTGCCAACTTTTGAACTGAAGTTTGATCACACACTAACAATTAAATATAATAAACTGTCACTACATGTTCTCTGGAGGGCGGTGAAAACAGAGGTTCTAGCTTCCTCACAGAAAGCTGTAAATATCTTGCTACAATTCTCAACGTCGAACTTTTGTGAGCCGCATTTTGTGTTTAACAAATACATGAATTCTAACTGAGGAATATACTAATGTCTGTGGAAAAAGAACTGCTGTATCTATCAAAGCAGCCCATCCTCCTAAGGTTTCCCAACGTCAAGAAACTGTCGTACTAAAGTGCCCTAGTCCTAACCTACCAGAGGACCCAAAACAGAAAACGGGACAGTATGTCAAATTGCGAGCCGCTACCATGGTCTAGTACGATTTTTGGCCTTAGGTAGAGTATATGTCAAAATGCAACGGTCAGTTAGGACTGGTTGATTAAAGACCCGACCACGAATTAAGTTGACGTGTTGAAAAAAAGTAAACCCAAGGGTCACATTAAATTTGGAGATAATTCGAATCATTGTTATTCTCTTGAAACGTATTAATTTCAATTGTGAATGTATTATTATAAAACAATTAAATAACTTTTATCGTTAAAAACTTTATGAAAATAACTATTACACAATCATGACAAAATATACACTGTAACCAATAAGTCAGATGTAAAATGAAAATGTTGTCACTTTTATATTACCAGTAACTAGTAAATAGAAATAGGCAGTAAATACACTTGTAATGTTTTATTCAAATGCATGAGTTGATTATTATTTATTAACCCAACTGCTTTACACGACAATTTTGTGATTTGTCGGTGACGAACCTGGTGCATGTCAGCCAGGGAGCGACTCCCACAGTTGTTGCGGAATATTTCAAGGGTTCCTCCATACGAACAAACCTGGGACCTTCTGGTGGATAGTGACGAGGAACATGGTCATGTATGGGGTTGGGTGGTGGTGGTGGGGGGGGGGGGGTAAGGTGGGTTACCTTGAGATGATTTCGGGCCTTAGCGTCCCCGGGGCCCGGTCCTTGACCCGGCCTCCTTTTTTGTTACGAACCCCCCAGGAAGCAGCCCGTAGCAGCTGTCTAACTCCCAGGAACCTATTTACTGCTAGGTAATAGGGGCATCAGAGTGAAAGAAACATTTTGGTGATTTGTCTCCGTCTCCACCGGGGATCGAGCCCAGAACCTCAGGACTACGAATCGGAAGCGCTGTCCACCCAGCTGTGGGGGATGCCTTTGGTCACGTGAGTGAGAGCAAGTTCGGCCAGGGGCGCCGGTGGTGGTGGTGGTGGTGGTGGTGGTGGTGGTGGTGGTGGTGGTGGTGGTGGGGGTGGTGGTGGTGGGGGTGGGGGTAACCCACAACACTGGACACCACGCTGGAATGCCAACTGCTGAGTTTCTGCTTGACGAGCAGCCACTGGATTAACTGAATGAAGTTAGAGATACAAAAAGAATTGTAGATTAAATCTAGTTAGGCCTGCATGGCCTTACTAGATTTAGGCCTGTAAAGCCTGACAGCTGAGTGGACAGCGCTTAGGATTCGTAGTCCTGAAGTTCCGGGTTCGATCCCCGGTGGAGGCATAAACAAATAGGCAGAGTTTCTCTCACCCTGATGCTCCTGTTTATCTAGCAGTAAATAGGTACCAGGGAGTTAGACAGCTGCTACGGACTGCTTCTTGGGGATGTGTATCAAAAAGGAGGCCTGGTCGAGGACCGGGCCGCGGGGACGCTAAGCCCCGAAATCATCTCAAGATAACCTCAAGATAGTAAAGAGCAAAGGTGCCTACACCCAGCAAAAGAACACGGTGCGGACATCGGAGGAACACACACTAATTCAATCTTTTATCACCAAGTATTCGGAATAGTGCTGGAACTAAGGTGAAGGTTTTCAAAAGGGAGATGGGCCTAGGTTATAAACCAGTTCCTACAGAAAGTGCCGGATCAGCTGGGTTGTAAAAGATATGTGACTGGGTTAGGATAATACAATTACTTTCATTCCCCTTTTCTTGTATTTAATTTTGAAGCTGCATTGGCCCTATTGATTTTGGCTCGACGATCTCTTGTAACCCTTTCCATTTACTTGGGATTTTTACGCTGAAGTTTTCCTGGCGACTCTCCACACAGTACGTGAGTGTACCTACCTATCTGGGTCTTATTGTGCCCCGCCTTCTAGCCTGGCACCTCTTGCCTTGCAATTTAGCCGGTCGTTTCAATTCTGATGTTTAAATTATTTTGTCAAATCTGGCCTTAAAGTTGTGGATGGAGGAGGCTTCCACAACTTTTAGATCATTCCACTTATTAACAACCCGTATAAGGCAAGAGGCTACTTACGTTCCTTCGGCTCATTTGCGTTTCCAGCTTCCACTTGTGTCTTCTTGTCCTGCTTTCTCTCAATCTGAAGAGGGTAGCCTTCTTGAGCAGCCATGATGAGATTAGGTCTGGTACCATTGATTTTGTCACATGTAGTTCCTCCAGGGGTTTTCTTACCTCTTCCACTGTGACTATGTCATCCACTATTCCTTAAGGTCTTTGATCTTGCACCCTTGGTCTCCATGCTGGTACTACTGTAAAGCACACCTTAAATCCTTCGCGCAGAATTCCTCACCTGTCTCATCATTTTCTTTAAGAATTCCCTAATGTTGAGTACATGGTCTTGCACTGTTGCTTTGCTCCTTATATGGCTATAGAACACCTTTGGTTGATTCTTAGCTTTTGCAGCAATGTCATTTTCAAATTGCCTCTCAACTTCTCTCCAAGTTCGGGTGTATTCATTTCTAGGTCTCTCTAGTGCCCCATTTTGTTTTCTTTAGCATCCCTGCATTGTTTATTGAATAAGGAGTTTACCTTTTTCGTCCACCCGCTTGAGTGATGATAAGTTCCATTGCACTGGCACATTTCCCAGCAATGATTTTCATCATCTCATTTGCTGTCTTTTCTTCCCTTTATCTTTTCCACTGGAGTTCCTGCAGAAAGTCCCTCGTCCTGTTGTAGTGCCGCGTCTTTAATCTCTTCTTCAACTGGGTTCTTTGTGTAATCAATTCCTTCAGCTCCACTGTGTAATGCAGCATGACAATGCTGTGGTCGCCACTGTGTAATGCAGCATGACAATGCTGTGGTCGCCACTGTGTAATGCAGCATGACAATGCTGTGGTCGCCACTGTGTAATGCAGCATGACAATGCTGTGGTCGCCACTGTGTAATGCAGCATGACAATGCTGTGGTCGCCACTGTGTAATACAGCATGACAATGCTGTGGTCGCCACTGTGTAATGCAGCATGACAATGCTGTGGTCGCCACTGTGTAATGCAGCATGACAATGCTGTGGTCGCCACTGTGTAATGCAGCATGACAATGCTGTGGTCGCCACTGTGTAATGCAGCATGACAATGCTGTGGTCGCCACTGTGTAATGCAGCATGACAATGCTGTGGTCGCCACTGTGTAATGCAGCATGACAATGCTGTGGTCGCCACTGTGTAATGCAGCATGACAATGCTGTGGTCGCCACTGTGTAATGCAGCATGACAATGCTGTGGTCGCCACTGTGTAATGCAGCATGACAATGCTGTGGTCGCCACTGTGTAATGCAGCATGACAATGCTGTGGTCGCCACTGTGTAATGCAGCATGACAATGCTGTGGTCGCCACTGTGTAATGCAGCATGACAATGCTGTGGTCGCCACTGTGTAATGCAGCATGACAATGCTGTGGTCGCTAGTTCCTAGAGGCATGTCATACACCATTGTGTCAACGTGTGCTTCACTTTGATAGCAGACCAAGTGTAGTGTTGGTGGTGGTCCTCTCCTCCTACTCTGGTTGGGTCTGTGACGTGTTGCTTTAAGAAGTGTTTGTCTGCCGTGTCTACCAGTTTTGTGGGGGATCCTTATTTATCCAGGTTCTCTATTTCTACCCGACGGTTAGAAGGTAGGGGTCCACGAGCTAACGCCTGAATCCTGCAGGCACACACACACACACACACACACACACACACACACACACACACACACACACACACACACACACACACACACACACACACAAATGCCAAAATTATGAGAAGGATTAAAACAGAAGAGGACTGTTTGAGGATTCAAGAAGACCTAGACAAGCTGAAGGAATGGTCGAACAAATGGTTGTTAGAGTTTAACCCAACCAAATGTAATGTAATGAAGATAGGTGTAGGGAACAGGAGGCCAGATACAAGGTATCATCTGGGAGAGGAAATTCTTCAGGAGTCAGAGAAAGAAAAAGACTTGGGGGTTGATATCACACCCGACCTGTCTCCTGCAACCCATATCAAGAGGATAACATCAGCGGCATATGCCAGGCTGGCCAACATACGAACGGCATTCAGAAACTTGTGTAAAGAATCATTCAGAACTTTGTATACCACATATGTCAGGCCAATCCTGGAGTATGCAGTCCCAGCATGGAGTCCATATCTAGTCAAGGAAAAGACTAAACTGGAAAAGGTTCAAAGGTTTGCCACCAGACTAGTACCCGAGTTGAGAGGTATGAGCTACGAGGAGAGGCTACGGGAATTAAACCTCACTTCGCTAGAAGACAAATGAGTTAGGGGGGGACATGATCACCACATTCAAGATTCTCAAGGGAATTGATAGAGTAGACCCCCGCAAGCACAATTAGGTGAGTACACACACACACCCAGGAAGCAGCCCGTAACAGTTGTCTAACTCCCAGGTATCTATTTACTACAAGGTAACAGGGGCATCAGGGTGAAAGAAACTCTGCCCTTTGTTATTTCTCGCCAGCGTCGGGAGTCGAACCCAGGCCACTGGATTACGTGTCCAGCGTGCTATCCACACAGCCACCGGCGCAGCCCGTGTGTGTGTGTGTGTGTACTCACCTAATTGTGCTTGCGGGGGTTGAGCTCTGGCTCTTTGGTCCCGCCTCTCAACTGTCAATCAATTGGTGTACAGATTCCTGAACCTATTGGGCTCTATCATATCTACATTTAAAACTGTGTATGGAGTCAGCCTCCACCACATCACTGCCTAATGCATTCCATCTGTTAACTACTCTGACACTGAAAAAGTACTTTCTAACGTCCCTGTGGCTCATTTGGGCACTCAGTTTTCACCTGAGTCCCCTTGTTCGCGTACCTCCCGTGTTAAACAGTTTATCTTTATCTACCCTGTCAATTCCTCTGAGAATTTTGTATGTAGTGATTATGTCTCCCCTTTCTCCTCCGTCTTCTAGTGTCATGAGGTGCATTTCTTGCAGCCTTTCTTCGTAACTCATGCCTCTCAGTTCTGGGACTAGCCTAGTGGCATATCTCTGAACTCTTTCCAGCTTCGCTTTGTGCTTGACAAGGTGCGGGCTCCATGCTGGGGCCGCATACTCCAGGATTGGTCTTACATATGTGGTATACAAGGTTCTGAAGGATTCCTTGCACAGGTTCCTGAAAGCAGTTCTGATGATAGCCAGCCTCGCATATGCCGCAGATGTTATTCTTTTGATGTGGACTTCAGGAGACAGGTTTGGTGTGATATCAA
Organism: Procambarus clarkii; assembly: GCF_040958095.1. Lineage (NCBI taxonomy): Eukaryota > Metazoa > Arthropoda > Malacostraca > Decapoda > Cambaridae > Procambarus > Procambarus clarkii. The sequence goes on from NC_091171.1 coordinate 12,029,980, forward strand.
CGCCTAGATCCTTCTCTCTGTCCGTTTCATGAAGGACTTCATCTCCCAATCTGTATCCTCCTGTGTATGGCCTCCTGTTTCCACTGCTTAGTTTCATTACCTTACATTTACTCGGGTTGAACTTTAGTAGCCATTTGTTGGCCCATTCATGCAGTCTGTCTAGGTCATCTTGTAGTCTCATACTGTCTTCCTCCGTCTTAATCCTCCTCATTATTTTTGCATCATCAGTAAACAATGTGTGTGTGAGTGTGTGTGTGTGTGGGGGGGGGGGAGGAAGGGAAGATAGTGAGTGTGGAGGAAGGTGAGGCTGCCGTAATGAGTTATCTGAAATACCATGAAACTTGAGTCACTGATAACAGATAACGCCTCCTAGCCCACCAGCCCCACTGTCTCACCAGTCCCTACTGTCTCACCAGCCCACACTGTCACACCAGCCCCACTGTCTCACCAGCCCCACTGTCTCACCAGCCCCACTGTCTCACCAGCCCCCCACTGTCTCACCAGCCCCCCACTGTCTCACCAGCCCCCCACTGTCTCACCCCCCCCCACTGTCTCACCAGCCCCCACTGTCTCACCACCTCCCCCCCCCCACTGTCTCACCAGCCCCCACTGTCTCACCAGCCCCACTGTCTCACCAGCCGCACTGTCTCACCAGCCCCCACTGTCTCACCAGCCCCACTGTCTCACCAGCCCCACTGTCTCACCAGCCCCCCACTGTCTCACTAGCCCCCACTGTCTCACCAGCCCCACTGTCTCACCAGCCCCACTGTCTCACCAGCCCCCCACTGTCTCACCACCTCCCCCCCCACTGTCTCACCAGCCCCACTGTCTCACCAGCCCCCACTGTCTCACCAGCCCCACTGTCTCACCAGCCGCACTGTCTCACCAGCCCCCCACTGTCTCACCAGCTCCCACTGTCTCACCAGCCCCACTCTCTCACCAGCCCCCACTGTCTCACCAGCCCCACTGTCTCACCAGCCCCCACTGTCTCACCAGCCCCACTGTCTCACCAGCCCTACACTGTTTCACCAGCCCCACTGTCTCACCAGCCCCACTGTCTCACCAGCCACACTGTCTCACCAGCCCCCCACTGTCTCACCAGTCCCCCACTGTCTCACCAGCCCCCACTGTCTCACCAGCCCCCACTGTCTCACCAGCCCCACTGTCTCACCAGCCCCCCACTGTCTCACCAGCCACACTGTCTCACCAGCCCCCCACTGTCTCACCAGCCCCCACTGTCTCACCAGTCCCCACTGTCTCACCAGCCACACTGTCTCACCAGCCCCACTGTCTCACCAGCCACACTGTCTCACCAGCCCCACTGTCTCACCAGCCCCACTGTCTCACCAGCCCCACACTGTCTCACCAGCCCCACTGTCTCACCAGCCCCCCACTGTCTCACCAGTCCCCCACTGTCTCACCAGCCCCCACTGTCTCACCAGCCCCCACTGTCTCACCAGCCCCCACTGTCTCACCAGCCCCCCTCTGTCTCACCAGCCCCACTGTCTCAACAGCCCCACTGTCTCACCAGCCCCCACTGTCTCACCAGCCCCCACTGTCTCACCAGCCCCACTCTCTCACCAGCCCCACTGTCTCACCAGCCCCACACTGTCTCACCAGCCCCCCACTGTCTCACCAGCCCCCCACTGTCTCACCAGCCCCCCACTGTCTCACCAGCCACACTATCTCACCAGCCCCCCACTGTCTCATCAGCCCCACTGTCTCACCAGCCCCACTGTCTCACCAGCCCCACTGTCTCACCAGCCCCACTGTCTCACCAGCCCCACTGTCTCACCAGCCCCACTGTCTCACCAGCCACACTGTCTCACCAGCCCCACACTGTCTCACCAGCCCTCACTGTCTCACCAGCCCCACTGTCTCACCAGCCCCACTATCTCACCAGCCCCACTGTCTCACCAGCCTCCACTGTCTCATCAGCCCCCCACTGTCTCACCAGCCCCCACTGTCTCACCAGCCCCACACTGTCTCACCAGCCCTCACTGTCTCACCAGCCCCACTGTCTCACCAGCCCCACTGTCTCACCAGCCCCCCTCTGTCTCACCAGCCCCCACTGTCTCACCAGCCCCACACTGTCTCACCAGCCCCCCACTGTCTCACCAGCCACACTGTCTCACCAGTCCCCCACTGTCTCACCAGTTCCCCACTGTCTCACCAGTCCCCCACTGTCTCACCAGCCCCCCACTGTCTCATCAGCCCCCACTGTCTCACGAGCCCCACTGTCTCACCAGCCCCCCACTGTCTCACCAGCCCCCCACTGTCTCACCAGCCCCACTGTCTCACCAGTCCCCCACTGTCTCACCAGACCCACTGTCTCACCAGCCATACTGTCTCACCAGCCCCACTGTCTCACCAGGCCCCCACTGTCTCACCAGCCCCACACTGTCTTACCAGCCCCCACTGTCTCACCAGCCCCCCACTGTCTCACCAGCCCCACTGTCTCACCAGCCCCACTGTCTCACCAGTCCCACTGTCTCACCAGCCCCACTGTCTCACCAGCCCCACTGTCTCACCAGCCCCCACTGTCTCACCAATCCGCCCACTGTCTCACCAATCCGCCCACTGTCTCACCAGCCCCCACTGTCTCACCAGCCCCACTGTCTCACCAGCCCCCCACTGTTTCACCAGCCCCCCACTGTCTCACCAGCCCCCACTGTCTCACCAGCCCCACTGTCTCACCAGCCCCCACTGTCTCACCAGCCCCACTGTCTCACCAGCCCCACACTGTCTCACCAGCCCCCCACTGTCTCACCAGCCCCCACTGTCTCACCAGCCCCACTGTCTCACCAGCCCCACACTGTCTCACCAGCCCCCCACTGTCTCACCAGCCCCTACTGTCTCACCAGCCCCACTGTCTCACCAGCCCCCACTGTCTCACCAGCCCCACTGTCTCACCAGCCCCACACTGTCTCACCAGCCCCCCACTGTCTCACCAGCCCCCACTGTCTCACCAGCCCCACTGTCTCACCAGCCCAACTGTCTCACCAGCCCCACTGTCTCACCAGCCCCCACTGTCTCACCAGCCCCACTGTCTCACCAGCCCAACTGTCTCACCAGCCCCACTGTCTCACCAGCCCCCACTGTCTCACCAATCCGCCCACTGTCTCACCAATCCGCCCACTGTCTCACCAGCCCTCACTGTCTCACCAGCCACACTGTCTCACCAGCCCCCCACTGTCTCACCAGCCCCCCACTGTCTCACCAGCCCCCCACTGTCTCACCAGCCCCCCACTGTCTCACCAGCCCCCCACTGTCTCACCAGCCCCCCACTGTCTCACCAGTCCCCCACTGTCTCACCAGTCCCCCACTGTCTCACCAGCCCCCCACTGTCTCATCAGCCCCACTGTCTCACCAGCCCCACTGTCTCACCAGCCCCCCACTGTCTCACCAATCCGCCCACTGTCTCACCACCCCCCACTGTCTCACCAGCCCCACACTGTCTCACCAGCCCCCCACTGTCTCACCAGTCCCCTACTGTCTCACCAGCCCCACTGTCTCACCAGCCCCACTGTCTCACCAGCCCCCACTGTCTCACCAGCCCTCCACTGTCTCACCAGCCCCCGACTGTCTCACCAGCCCCCACTGTCTCACCAGCCCCCACTGTCTCACCAGCCCTCACTGTCTCACCAGCCCCCACTGTCTCATCAGCCCCACACTGTCTCACCAGCCCCCCACTGTCTCACCAGCCCCCTACTGTCTCACCAGCCCACACTGTCTCACCAGCCCCCCACTGTCTCACCAGCCCCACACTGTCTCACCAGCCCTCACTGTCTCACCAGCCCCACACTGTCTCACCAGCCCTCACTGTCTCACCAGCCCTCACTGTCTCACCAGCCCCCACTGTGTCATCAGCCCCACACTGTCTCACCAGCCCCACTGTCTCACCAGCCCCCACTGTCTCACCAGCCCTCCACTGTCTCACCAGCCCCCCACTGTCTCACCAGCCCCCACTGTCTCACCAACTCCCACTGTCTCACCAACCCCCACTGTCTCACCAAACCCCACTGTCTCACCAGCCCTCCACTGCCTCACCATCCTCACTGTCTCACCAGCCCCCCACTGTCTCACCAGCCCCCACTGTCTCACCAGCCCCACACTGTCTCACCAGCCCCACTGTCTCACCCGCCACACTGTCTCACCAGCCCCACACTGTCTCACCAGCCACACTGTCTCACCAGCCCCCCACTGTCTCACCAGCCACACTGTCTCACCAGCCCCCCACTGTCTCACCAGCCCCCCACTGTCTCACCAGCCCCACACTGTCTCACCATCCCCCCACTGTCTCACCAGCCCCCCACTGTCTCACCAGCCCCCCACTGTCTCACCAGCCCCACTGACTGGCCGCCAATCCCTAACTTAGCTGCTGTTCACTTTGCAGCAATTGGGTACCGGTTGTTAAGTTATAGCGGGTCGTGTTCTAGGGGGAAACAATTGCGTAAAGCCTACTACATAAGCTATAGGAAGCGGAAGCTTCAGCCAGCTCTCAGGAGTCATAGTTGTGTACTGCCGTATGCACATGGGTAACAAGTCATAGGTGAGGATAAACCTACACACTGTGTAAGAGGGTGAGTGTTGTTTTTTGTGGTTTTAGTCCTTTGCAACAGACCTGGCCACACATTTACTATGCTAACCAGCATATAAATTTTCTTCTGTTTTCCATAAACAGACTTGGATATCTGTTGGACAGTTATATGCAGAATAGCAAACAATTTTATACCAGACAATCTATCTGGAAATAACCAGCCACAGGTCAGAGAACTACCTAGATTGTGGCAAATTTTCTCTCAACCGTCAGAAAACAGAGCCAACTTGGAATGAAAATATTCTAGACAAGTGTTTACAAACAAGGAATAAACGACCAGGGACATGACGTCTCAGATCCCATACACTCAGATCACAAGCTCATTCACGTGCAAACTAACATCAATGCTCGTAATAGGTCTGAAAACATGATCAAGCGAGAGGGGCTATTCAACTATTTGATTTTTAATAATAAAAGGATTGACTGGGTAAAATAAACATTGAACTTACAAACTTTCAATGAGGAACTAATAAAATCTCCACACAAGGAATAGAACAACTGAGTGCAGAAGCATATAAAAGCTGTTTGAGACATATTCCTTTGCGGAAAGCCAGAAAGAGGAGCAGCTTAAAACAAGAATGCAGACGGCACTACAGAGAATGACAGACGGCACTACAGAGAATGACAGACGGCACTACAGAGAATGACAGACGGCACTACAGAGAATGACAGACGGCACTACAGAGAATGACAGACGGCACTACAGAGAATGCAGACGGCACTACAGAGAATGACAGACGGCACTACAGAGAATGACAGACGGCACTACAGAGAATGCAGACGGCAGTACAGAGAATGACAGACGGCACTACAGAGAATGACAGACGGCACTACAGAGAATGACAGACGGCACTACAGAGAATGACAGACGGCACTACAGACAATGACAGACGGCACTACAGAGAATGACAGACGGCACTACAGACAATGACAGACGGCACTACAGACAATGACAGACGGCACTACAGAGAATGAACATAATACCAGAACTGCTTCAGCAGACATGACTATCTCTACAAAGAATAATTTAAACGGGGAAATTGCTTTAGTCTTGGTTCTGTTTCTTCAGTCATATCAGAGTGAAGAAATTGAATTAGAGCAGAAAGCCATACAAGCAGTAAAGAACAATCCAAAATATTTCTTCACATATGCCTAAGTGAAATAAAAAACCTCCGCCAGTATTGGACTTATACTAAAAAGTGAAGGTTCATGCACAGAGGACGACAGACAAATTAGCATGAAACTGGACGCTCCGGATAGTTTCTTTATACATGACATCCAAACCCCTATCTGTATAATTGATATCAACACGAACTCTGCCAATTCTGAAAGGCAAATTAACAACATGCCCATGTACTCAGCCCCGGGTCCAGACTTATGGAATCAATATTTATAAACAAATGCAAAGTGCCAGTAGCACAGGCACACAGTATAGTGGGGATAGAAAAGCTTTGGACACTGCGGATGTTCCAGAAGTTGTTAAATACGTAGATATAGCTGTCGTACACATTGGCTAAGAATGACCAGTCGCATTAAAGTCTGGCATAATACAAGTTTGAGCAAGTGATCAGGAGCTTTTGCAACTTCTCGACCACTATTACAAAATTATTGATTTATTAGAAGAAAAACAATGCAGATGTATACACAGACTTTGCAAAGGCATTTGATAAAAGTGACCATGGAGTGATAGCACACAAAATGAGGTCAATAGGAATAACAAGTAAAGTAGGACGCTGGATATTAAATGTTCTGCCATACAGAACGCAAAGAGTAACAGTTAAATGAATTAGTCCAAGCAATTTAAAGCTCTGTACCTCAGGGCACAGTCCTTGCACCACTGCTTTCTCATTCATATATGTAGACAAAAATACAATTCACAGCTTCTTGTCATCTTTTGTAGATGACAAAAAAATTAGCTTGAAAATTACTTATGTAGAAGACATTGAAAAACTACAAGCTGATATTAATAAAGCTTTTGTTTGGCAGCAGAAAATAACACGTGTAATCCAGGGATCCCATCACAATGGTTGTACTCTTCAAATAACTTGTGCTGTTCCGTCTTGACTCACTTCCCCCTTCAGAGCAGCAGAGATTGCTGAAATAAAGATAATTAACAGAACATGAATATCACAGACACGATAAAGGACTTAAACTGTTGCGATTGTCTCAAAGCTCTCAAAATATACTCCAAAGGAGACGAGAGAGGTATGCAATTTTATAAACTGTACATGGAAACTATTGGAGGGTCATATCTTAAGCCACAGTATTGTACCTGAAAACTGTCAATATATTTACGTTGGAGTAGGCTGAAATAGGCCACCGCGAGCATAGCTGACACGCGACACACACACACACACACACACACGCACACACACACACACACACGCACACACACACACACACACACACACACACACACACGCACACACACACACACACACGCACACACACACACACACACACACACACACACACACACACACACACACACACACACACACACACACACACACACACACACACACACACACGTTAATGTAGTCAGGGCTGTAATCTTATCAGGTGTATGTCCAGTGATATAGCGATAATGATACACAAGAGAACCACACTCCTCCACATCTTGCCTCGTGCACCCTCAGAGTAACCTGTTGGTGTTACCTACTAGAGTACGATGCTGGTGGTGGTGCAGGTGGTGGTGGTGGTGGTAGTGGTGCTGGTGGTGGTGCTGGTGGTGGTGCTGGTGGTGGTGGTGGTGGTAGTGGTGCTGGTGGTGGTGCTGGTGGTGGTGCTGGTGGTGGTGGTGCCTGCCTCCACCAGCACCACTGGTGGAGGCAGTGTAAGAGCCCTAGTTATGTTGACTTTTCCCGAGAACATTTTGTTCTTTGAAGAACAAACATAAATATTTTCTTGAATAGACACTTCGAGTAAGCTGAGTCGGGGGAGGGGGGGAGGAGAGGAGAGAAGCTGAGGGGAATAGAGGGAGAGGAAAGAAGGAAAACAGTGACGAGCAGGAACAAATTCAGAGGAGGAAAAGGGATAAGGAGGAACAGGAAGAAGAAAAGCGATAGAGGGAGAGGAAAGTGAGGAAAATGAGAGGGGGGAGGAATTTGAAAGGGGAAGGAAAGTTGTAGGGAGAGAGGTGAGAAAATGTGTGAAGATATGAAACAGAGAATGGAGAAGGAGAGGAGAAAAAGGAGAGGCGCGAATAGGGAGGGAGGAGAGAGTGAGAGAGAATACAGGAGCGATGGATAGTGAATAAAAGGGAAGGAGTGGAAGAAAAGAGAGGCAAGAGGAAAGATAAAAGAGAAAGAGAAGGAAAATGAAGGGGAAGAAGGGATGGTAAAGAGATGAAAGGAGATGAAGGGTGTGTAATGTGGGCGGGGTTGTGAATATGAAAGGAATCAGCATTTTGTCAGTGAGTGCCCGCACCGTCGGCCTGCATGCTACCGACCCGTGCCCCTAACACAGCCTCGCATGGTGACCTATACTCTTCCTCAGGCCAGCAATCGTCGTGCTAGACCATGGTAGCGGCTCGCGAAATTGACATGCTGTCCCGTTTTCAGTTTTGGGTCCTCTGGTAGGTTAGGACTAGGGCACTTTAGTACGACAGTTTCTTGACGTTGGGAAGTCTTAAGAGGACGGGCTGCAACTATATCTAAAACATAGGCGACAACACTCATGTCTTCTGGACTAATGACATGACATTTGACCTAACATGAACCACGTGACAAGGGTGGGAAGGAGAAGGAGGGAGGGGAGAGGGAGGGCGGGGGGGGGGGGGGGGGGGGGCTTGCTACAATATACAGGCAGAGAGTTGTGCGGACCCCAACATCTGAGGGGACTAACCCAGTAATTGTCATTACATCATCCTGTCATCGCTGATACAAAACTGGGAATAATTGTTGAGACGCGGTTATTACAGCCGTGTTTAGTGGCCAGACTCCGTGTTTGCCTATACGGAAGACGTTGTTAGCGTTGACATACTATATAATACTGGGGTACAGCGGACTGTGTTCCTTGACATAGAATGTGACATACAGCCAAGGGTCTGTTTTGAGAATTCTTGACTCCAAAGTTGTCTACATACGTTCAAAGTGGATTGAAAAATAAGTAAGGGATGGAACCTCACACAACCGGACCATCACCAGAGACATCTGAACCATCAACACTGAAATAATCGCCAGGTATAACGACAACACAAGACTGGACATCAGCGAGGCCCAACACATCAAAAAGTCAAGACCAGCAACAACTAGTTAAGTTACCACATAATTACAGTCTACCCACTTGAAGACCCCCGAACCAACACAGAGATAGTAGAAGCAAGAACATAAGCCACTTATATTCATGCATGCAATAGCCTAGTATGTTTCATCCACTTGTTCATCTTAATCACGTCCTGGTCCACCTCACCCCTGTTGGGAAAACGACCTGTGAGATTTATATTTATTTAATTTATATTAATTGATATAGTAATTAATATTTTACGTTAATTTATAATTTTCGATAGTTACTGATGTTTAAAGTGGACTGTATGATTTAAAATGTCCCACAAATCGCTTCCTTACACATTCTGGGGGGTTTATGGTTTATATGCAGTTATCAATATAAATTATTGGTTAGTAAACATTCACTGCAGTACATGATCACAGCTTTACAGACTGCACCACCAAATGGGTCTCTCTCGCAGGACCAGCACCCCAACCACCACCTTCTAAAGCCCATAAGCAATCAAGCTGGGATCGCCCCATTGTTGACTAAGAAGCTGCGACAACACCCCATGACACTGCCCGACTTAGAGCTGTAGCAGTTCCCCCATGCAGGTGACTTCCTATTAGCAACCCTAATGTCAGCAACTGGCACTCGTCTCACACCACAGGCCCTCCGAATTGCTGTGGCTCTCCGCCTCGCTGCCCCAATCCACACCGAATACAGGTGTATTTGTGACGAGGCAGAGGCCGACAGATACGGACGGCATGGCCTTCTCTGCCAAAGGAAAGGAGGATGGCATGCAAGACACGGTGAGGTTAATGACATTATTAAGAGAAGCCTTATCACAGCCAGTTGTCCAGCAGAGAGAGAGCCCCGTTACCTAATGTCTCGCAACTCTGATGAGCCTGTCGGTCGCTCAGATGGGATCACGGTGAACCCCTGGAAGAATGGTAGAGTTGGTGTGGGACTACACTTGCGTTTCAACTTTAGCCAACACCTATGTTGACTTCAGTGCCACACAAGCAGGAGGAGCTGCCAATCATCGGGAAGCAGCCAAGTCACGTAAATACAGAGACCTTGAGCACCACTACAGTTTTATCCCCATTGCCTCAGAGACACTTGGTGCCTGGGGTAAAAGTGCTGCTAGTTTTTTGAAGGAGCTGGGATCCAAGATAATTGAAACAACTAAAGACCCTAGTGCCATCAGTTTTCTCTTTCAGCGCCTTAGTGTGGCGATCCAAAGTGGAAATGCTCACTGCATCCATGGTTCCTGCCCTCCATATGAGGAGCTGGAGGAGCTATACAACCTGTGACAAGTAACCTTGTACCCTGCATATAACCAATGTGGTAACCCATTTTGTGTAATGAAATTTTAAAATAAAGTGATATATATATATATATATATATATATATATATATATATATATATATATATATATATATATATATATATATATGTCGTACCTAGTAGCCAGAACGCACTTCTAGGCCTACTATGCAAGGCCCGATTTGCCTAATAAGCCAAGTTTTCATGAATTAAAATATTTTCTCTAATTTTTTTCTTATGAAATGATAAATCTACCCATTTCATTATGTATGAGGTCAATTTTTTTTTATTGGAGTTAAAATTAACGTAGATATATGACCGAACCTAACCAACCTTACCTAACCTAACCTAACCTATCTTTATAGGTTAGGTTAGGTTAGGTAGCCGAAAAAGTTAGGTTAGGTTAGGTTGGGTAGGTTAGATAGTCGAAAAACAATTAATTCATGAAAACTTGGCTTATTAGTCAAATCGGGCCTTGCATAGTAGGCTGAGAAGTGCGTTCTGGCTACTAGGTACGACATATATATATATATATATATATATATATATATATATATATATATATATATATATATATATATATATACAAAAAAGAATAGGAGTGGTAGGAGAAGAAAATATCAAAGAGTTCAGTGAGGATCCACAAGGTCTTCTCTGAGTACTCTTCATTTTCTTCTCCGATGCTATGGGTCCCTACAATTACACCAGAGGTGGTACCCCTTTTAGGTTAATATATAAATATACTGTATATACTAGCTGTACCCGGCCACGCGTTGCTGTGGATCATGCGTTGCTGAGCTACAGCAACCTTTCCCTGTCTCAGTCCTCCCAACCATTCCCCCCTCCCCCGTACCCTTGTCCTCCCAACCATTACTCAAAACCCCATCTCCTCATCCTCCCGATCATTCCCCCCTTCCCCGCCCCTTTGTCCTCCCCACCATCCCCCACTCCACTGTTTCCTCGTCCTCCTTACCATTCCCCACTCCACCATCTCCCACTTCCCCGTCTCTTCATCCTCCCTACCATTCCACCCTCCCCTGTCTGCTCATTCTCCTCACTATCCCCATTCCCTTGTCCTCCCTACCATTCTCCATTCTCGTGTTCTCTTGTCCCCACCATCCCCAACTTCCCCGTCCCGTCGTCCTCCCCACCATTAATTACCCCCTCCTCTGTCCTCTCGTCCTCCCCACCATCTCCCACTCCCGTCTTCTCATCCTCCCCACCATTCCCCCTACTCCCTTGTCCAATGCATTAGCAAATGATCTGATGTTCCCATCTCTGAAATATAAAAAAAAACAGATAAAAAAGCGAAATGAAAAACAATGAAAATATTAAAAAATAAACTATACTCACGAAATGAACAGTATGGTAAACAACACAGTTCAATTCCAATGCAATGTCACACAAAATAATTATATCAAAACGAAAATAAATCGAAATCTATGAAAATTAAATTTGTCAATGCAATCGGGGACATTGAAATGGAATCGTAACATATTTAGTATAGCATGTGTTGCTCTTACAAGCAACAGATAGCGCGTTTTCTTAAAAAAAAAATGTTTTTACCTATCACAGGTGGGGCATCTATACTTATACTTACGAAATGAATGGTATAGTAAACAACACGGCTCACTTCCAATACAATGTCATACAAAATAATAAAAACAAAATGAAAATAAATCTAAATCAATGAAAATTCCATTTATCATTGCAATCAGAAACAGTGAAATGGAATCGTAACATATTTAGTACAGCGTGAGTTGCTCTTACGTGCAACAGATGGCGCTGTTTAAAAAAAACATGTTTTTACCTGTCACAGGTGTGGTATCTATATAATAGGTATATAAAAACACTTGTGTATTCAAATGGAACGTTTTATCAAAATTTCAAAGCAATCTTTGAAGAACTTTCGGAGAATAGCGATTTTGAACAAACGAACATTTACATTTTTATTTATATATATATATATATATATATATATATATATATATATATATATATATATATATATATATATATATATATATATATATATATGTCGTACCTAGTAGCCAGAACGCACTTCTCAGCCTACTATGCAAGGCCCGATTTGCATAATAAGCCAAGTTTTCCTGAATTAATATATTTTCCCTAAATTTTTTTCTTATGAAATGATAAAGCTCCCCATTTCATTATGTATGAGGTCAATTATTTGTTATTGGAGTTAAAATTAACGTAGATATATGACCGAACCTAACCAACCCTACCTAACCTAACCTATCTTTATAGGTTAGGTAGCCAAAAAAGTTAGCTTAGGTTAGGTTAGGTAGGTTAGGTAATCGAAAAACAATTAATTCATGAAAACTTGGCTTATTAGGCAAATCGGGCCTTGCATAGTAGGCTGAGAAGTGCATTCTGGCTACTAGGTACGACATATATATATATATATATATATATATATATATATATATATATATATATATATATATATATATATATATATATATATATATAACGTATATATTAATTGCTCAAGAAATCTATATACCAAGAAATCAGAGTGGTTGCAGCATTAATATATAGTGCTGTAACAATCTCTGCCAGCGATTGTCAGTGTTGGGAGGTCGTAAGACCTACATCCACCCGACAACACTCCTGACATTGTGGAGCAGCGGGACCACCACCAGCTGCAGGAGTGGAGCAGGGGGACCACCAGCTGCAGGAGTGGAGCAGGGGGACCACCAGCAGCAGGAGTGGAGCAGGGGGACCACCAGCAGCAGGAGTGGAGCAGGGGGACCACCAGCAGCAGGAGTGTAACAGTGGGAGCAGGGGAACAAAGGTGGACCAGAATAGGTGAGACAGACAAGAGGGAGAGGTACTGGCGGTGTTGGCGGGCGACTGGGAGAGTATGGTCTTCTTCTCCCCGCAGCTGAGTGACATGGTCTTCTCACGTGCCCACGTTTTTGTCCCCGTCTCCGAGTTGGTGGTGGTGACGGTGGGCGTGCCGGGTGTGTGTACGTTGTTGGTGGTGGTGACGGAGGGCGTGCTAGGTGTGTACGTTGTTGGTGGTGGTGACGGAGGGCGTGCTAGGTGGTGGTGGTAGTGACGGTGGGCGTGCTGGGTGTGTGTACGGTGGTGGTGGTGGTGACGGAGGGCGTGCTGGGTGTGTGTACGGTGGTGGTGGTAGTGACGGTGGGCGTGCTGGGTGTGTATACGGTGGTGGTGGTAGTGACGGAGGGCGTGCTGAGTGTGTGTACGGTGGTGGTGGTGGTGACGGTGGGCGTGCAGGGTGTGTGTACGGTGGTGGTGGTGGTGACGGAGGGTGTGTACGGTGGTGGTGGTAGTGACGGAGGGCTTATCGGAGCTCACCTGCCCCCTATTTACGTCGAATTTTCTTATAAAATTAGTATATTTCGAAGTAAAACTTATGTTTTTTCAACTTCTACAGCCAGCACCGACATTGTAGTAAACAAATATGTTACATTTGTTGTTTACCTTCGTAATTCTAAAAGATACTGTGTAGCTGTCCTTGTTGCTCGGAAGATGCGCTGACAATTATTGTATATATTTAATGAATATACCCAAGAGCCACTAACTATCTAGTGGCCTCGACGAGGACAGAAAGCCGGCGGCTTGTTAAAGGGCCTGCCAATTGTCATAATGATATTTTTTAGCTGGAATTTATCATTTACGGCTTTAGCGGGTAGGCGGTTCCATGAGTTTATAACCCTCTTGATGGAAAAAAATGTTTTGTGTATGTATATAATACATCATACATCAGATGTATTATGTATTACTTCATACATCTGTATGAAGTAATTACAGCTCTGTAATTACTTCATACACTCAGGAATATTGGAAGATATTCTTGTGCTGCACCCAGATTTTGCCAGTGGAGGCTAATAGATGAGCCTTACATATTTTGTTCTCTCCTAATTCCATGTATGACTGGCCGCCCTGTGAGGTGGGGATGTTGGATGAGCTTGTAGCTGGTTTTTGATCTACACTGTGGTCCTTCATACAGAATAGGGAAGCAGCACGTTGCTGTGTATACCTAAGCATGTTAAAAATATATATTGTTTGAGAGAAGTCTTGTAGAAACTGGTAAGAGTAATTATAATATAATGTTTCCGTGATTCAGTGCTTACCTCTTGTGAAAATCGTGAAGTTGTTGTTTAGTCAGAGATGATTTGTTTTTTGTATTGAGGCTGGTATTTTCTCCCTTGATTCTATGTATGCCTAACCATCCTGTGAGATGGGAGTGTTAGATGAACTTATAGCTAGCTTTTTATCTACACTATGTAATCTTCCATATAGAATAGGGGAGCAGCACATTGCTGTGTATACCTAAGCTTCTTATTAAAAAAAAAATCAGTAATAAAGATTTTAAATTATAGTTTGTATTATTACCAGTATTATTCTTATTAAATCATGTTAACCATGGATCATTAAGATCTCATGTTGATATGTAATAGTCATATTTTTTTTAATCATTCATTAAATTGTGCATTATGTCTCAGTTTTTCACTTCTTTGGATATTCTGTACAGTACAAAAACATAAAATAAAAATAAACCAGTAATATTTCTTTCGTTATATTTTTTATTTAAATAACTGCATCAATATTTTTACAGCTTTGATATCCCCAGAGTCAAACATAATCTGTGTAAACACTGTGCAAATAAAGGAACCTAGTTATTGGAACTCAGTCCCTAATGAATTGAAAAGCTGTCCAACTTTTGCCTCATTCAAAAACAAAACCAAAAAGTACCTAATTTCATCTTCATAGTTTATTACCTTGTGCTTTATTCAAAATTCTATATTTGCCTCGTTTTTATTTCTATATTGCTTATATTTACCTTCCTATATTTGACTTTATTTGTTCTATATTTGCCTCATTGAAAAATAAAAACAAAAAGTGCCTAATTTCATCTTCATAGTTTTCTACCTTGTGCTTTAAAATTGCACTGTATCTAGTGCTACCCAATCATCTAATCTTTATGTACCTAATCCAAACAACTTTACCATTGTGATCATTGCTGTCTTCTTATATGTGTTATCAAAATGCTGTATTGTGCCTATTAATCTTTGTTAAATTACCAATCAAGCTGTCAATGCAATCAATCAGAGCTACTGATATGCTTTAATATGCCTACTAATCTCTCTTATATCATTTTTTTCTTGCAATGTACCTGTTATCATTTTATAAATTTTTCTAGAATTTACCTACTTAAAATTATCTGTTAGATTAAGGACCTGCCCGAAACGCTGCATGTACTAGTGGCTTTACAAGAATGTAAACACCATGCTATGTATCCTCACAAACGCAATGTACCTTCTTGTGTATATATATATATATATATATATATATATATACACAATATATATATATATATATATATATATATATATATATATATATATATATATATATATATATATATATATATATATATATATAAACCTAGAAGGGGTACCACCTCTGGTGCAAGTGTAGGGACCCATAGCCTCGGAGAAGAAAATAAAGAGTACTCAGAGAAGACCTTGTGGATCCTCACTGAACACTTTGATATTTTCTTCACCTACCCCTATTCTTTTGGTATGTGTGTATATTTATCTAACTTTATTTGAAAATGTCATTACACAAAAAAGTTGCAATATTGATTACATGCAGGGTACAAGGCTGCTTGTCACAAGTTGAATAGCTAATGGAATATATATATATATATATATATATATATATATATATATATATATATATATATATATATATATATATATATATATATATATATTTATAAATAAATAAATAAATTACTTATTGTTACACAGCCAAATTATGTAACAGGAAGAGGTCTTGGACCCCTACTTCCCCCTCTCTTTTTTAACAGGTCATAATAGTCCATACAGTCATAATTATAGGTTTAAGTATTCAATGAGAGAAAAATTTTAAGTTTTTACCCTTTTCACCTAACATCATTTGTGCAGTGGGGCATTTGGTGATAGTAAATGCTCCCACCAGCAACTTTCTCTCATATTTCATGTTCACCAGTGTTTATTTACTTGATAACTACTGGTATAATATCTTGCTCTTATAAAGCTAATTCTGATATAATAAAAGACATATTTACTACAAATTTCAAGCAGAGAATGCATATATAACTAACACGAAGGAC
This sequence comes from Procambarus clarkii, assembly GCF_040958095.1. Lineage (NCBI taxonomy): Eukaryota > Metazoa > Arthropoda > Malacostraca > Decapoda > Cambaridae > Procambarus > Procambarus clarkii. The sequence goes on from NC_091171.1 coordinate 12,046,273, forward strand.
TCCTCTTCACGAGATTCGCCAACTCAAATCTTTTGTTTATAATAAAATCGATCCTCCGTGTTGTGTAGTAGAGAAAAATTTAGTTATATCCAATTTACATAAAGCTACGAGTGGTCGACAGCAACCTTAGCCGACGGAGCAAACTTATGAAGGTTTTTCTTCTTCGTGTGCCTACCTGAATACCAACGTAGCTGCTACGAAGGTGCTAAGAAGGAAAAACATTCGTAAGTACCTTCATGAACCTGGCCTCTGGTCTCTCGGAGCTTATGTAGTGCAGAGAAGAATGCCTTCATATAGAGTTTTCTAAAGGTTGTCCTGGTTACTACTAGTTTTGTATATGCTTCTGATGTTATCCTCTGTCTGCATCACTGGTGTGCGGCTTACTCATATGTCTACCACACAATTTTTTTTAGTTGATTCTGGAACGTTTCCTTTTTTGGCTGTATTGATCTGCTCGTCATTTCACTTTTTTTTTATCTCGACGCATTACACTTTAAGGTATTAAATTCCAACTACCAGTTCTCACACCTACTCTCATGTCTGTTTAAAACTTTAGCCTGGGTGGGAGTTGGAGCAATAGAAACCTGTGCAGCAAAAATAGGGCTCATGAGATAGTATAAGAATAGGGACGGAGTTGGGGGGCGGTGTTGGTGGAGTTAGGGG
>NC_091171.1:12047435-12177435 GCF_040958095.1 Procambarus clarkii
CCCATTTCCCAACTTATCCAAACCTTCAATAATCCTACTTTATTTGTATATTTTCTCTATATTCTCCGTGTTCATCACCTTCACTTACACGTTTTCTTCATCCTTTGTCACATTCTCTGTGTTCTCAAAATGTTCTTAGCATGTTCTTCACAAGTTCATTGTTCATTCTTTGTATTCCCTATGTTCTTTATCACGTTTTCATGTTCTCTGTAAGTTTATATTCCCCGCATGTTCACTGTGTTCATCTCATTCTCTTACATGTTCTATGTATTCTTTGTCATTTTCCCCGTATGCTCACTGTGTTCAATGCCTTCTCTTACATGTTCTATGTCATGTTCTCCTTATGTTCACTATGTTCAACACATTCTCTTACATGTTCTTTAAAATAAAATGTACTATTGTTTCTTCCGTTCAGTAACTAATTCTTTGTCAAATATTATCAACAGCATGACAGTTCCCACAACAAATTTAGTCAGTCACCAACTTTATTTTCAAAAACTATGTCAAGCAATTCTCTTTATCAACTTAATATTTCTTACCGACACTGTTCATAACTAACTTTATCCATCGTCAATCAACTAAAAAATAGTCACTTTCATTGTTTCTTAACTAAATTATTCGTCAATCAACTAAAAATAGTCAAATGTAACTTCGTTCATCATTTTCGTAACTAACAGTATACTTCGTGGAGCACAAAAAATAGTCAAAAGGAATCTTTCAACACTTTCTTAACTAAAATTAATCGTCCCCTCAACTAAAAATAGTCAAGCGTACCTTCCTTCAATACTTTCTTAACCACCATTATACTTCATGGACTAAGAAAAAAATAGTCAAGGACACACCCAACCTAACCTAACTTAATTTAACTTGCATAACCTAACCTATCCAAACTTAATTAACCTAACCTATCCAAACTTAACTAACCTAACCAAACTTAACTAACCTAACCTATCTTAACCTATCCTTACTTAAGATAACTAACATAACCCATCCTAACCTAACTTAACTTAACCTACCTAACCTCCTCCACCTAATGAATCTCACCTAACAAAACGTACCCAAACTGACATAACCTAACTTATATAACGTATCATAACTTATCCACCACTTACCTTCCCAACCTCTCCCACCTAACCTTTACTTAGCTTATATTCTCTTATACTTTCCCCCCCCCCTTTAACCTAACCTCGTTTTGATCTAAGTATATTTATTAGTTTTTTTATATGTTCTTATTCTCCACCTTTTAAGGGGGCATATCAACTAAAAATTACAAGTGGTCAATTTGCTTATAAATTTATTTATGAAATGGTTATAGAAAGGGCTGTAGCTGGTCCAAGTTTCACCATCACACCCTAAACAGAAAAGGAGAAAAAAATACACAACGAAGTATGCAACGAATTTTCAAATAGTTTCAGGGAACACATGTGTCAACTAAAATCATTTCTATAACACTCAGATATTAGATTTAGCACATAATAAAGGATTCTAGTGATCAGTTTTATGAAAAAAGTGTTTTGTGCAATAATATAATTATTCAAAGTTACCCTTCTAAAATATATGCAATATATGATATTTATAAATTTTTATAAAATCAACAAATAGACTTTGGACTAAAATGTCTACTAGAGTCTGTAGAAGCACAAACGCTACATATAAGGTGAAATTTGCATGTAAATTGATTAATAAATGAAAGCTCTGAAGTACTTTGAAGGTGTAAATTACTTTCCAGAGTAAAATAAAGATCCAAGTTCGGCCACCTGTAGCTGAGCTTGATGTCGACAGATTTCGTTCATAATTGGCACCCTTGCAGATAGGCATCCATTGAGCAAGGTGTGCAAGTTTCATGCAAATCCCTTGATAACAAACGAGAAAAAAAAATTGGCCAAAAAAAAAAAAAAAGAAAAAAAAAGAAAAAAAAAATTTAAATATAAATATATTGCACATACATATTACAATTATTACAAGAGTTTGTGCTTCTACAGCACATAGTAGACATTTTAGTTGACACATGTGTTCCCTGAGATTATTTGAGAATGTTGAACATTCGTTGCATAATACGTTGTGTATTTTTTTTCTCCTTTTCTGTTTAGGGTGTGATGGTGAAACTTGGACCAGTTGCAGCCCTTTCTATAACCATTTCATAAATAAATTTATAAGCAAATTGAACAACTTTTATTTAAATGATATGCCCCCTTAACCTAACCTTTCAGATGTAGTTTATTGTGTTGACATATTTTGTTGAATATATCATCCTTAATCTAACCTTACTGATATAGTTTTGTTTCTCCTTTTTGTATGTATATCTGCCCGGAACGCTGCACGTACTAGTGGCTTTACAAGATTGTAAATACTATCTATATATTCTCACAAACCCAATGTACCTTCTTGTATATAAATAAATAAATAATAAATACAAAATATTTTACCCAAATCCACCATCCCACTTAACCTTCCTTCTTTTACTCCAAATCGGCCTCCTTTTATCCAAATTTACCTGGAACCCCTGGCGACGTAAACGCAAATTTAAAAAATAAATCGTGTTTAAGCGGCCATCCCTACTACTCCCGCGCTTATGTACACTATGGCATGTACAGCTATGATATTTATACGGTTTGAAAATATGCAAATTCAGTTTCTAATTTGTGAAACAAAAATAAAATGTTATTGAAAGCTACATTCCATTTGCGTAATAACTGGCACGGGTCATTTGTGTAAAGACTGGTAACAGCTACCAAGCTTTCGTTGTTATGTCCGTTGGCTGCCCTGGGTTGACCCCACCCTGTCCTTATCTCCACGTTAACAGGCCTTATGGATAGTTTATATATATGTGGTGGTGGAGGTGTTGTCCCACCGCAGTGGTGAAATGTGACTTGACTCTCCAGCTGCTCACGACTTAGGCTACCCAGTATTGCCTACTGGTAGCCCCCGCCCCCGGGCTGCCAGTAGCACAACTGTGTCCTTAGTCAGGCCTCACACTGCTTATTTTTGTTGCCTTGGGATACAGACATTTAAATTGTCATTTTGAAGGTATTTCACGTGCGCACTTCAGCCTCGGTAGATTTGGTGAGAAAAAATTAGAAACTTTCTCCCGTATAGTACATCGCATTTTGACGTATAATTTACCTAATGGCCAAAAAAACTACTGTGATAAAAATTATAGTGGCTCGCGAAATTGATGTGATGTCCTATTTTCTGTTCGTGGGTCCTCGGCTAGGTTAGGTTTGGGTAATTTAGTGCAACAATTTAGTGAGGTTGTGAACGGTGGAGAGGACAGGACGGGTGGTTATAGGCGTGTTCCCGTGTGGGGGCGAGTATATGGTGGCTTAGCTTATATGGCTGATATGTATATGGCTGATATGTATATGGCTGATATGTATATGGGTGATATTTATATGGGTCATATGTATATGGGTGATATGTATATGGGTGATATTTATATGGCTGATATGTATGTGGGTGATATGTATATGGGTGATATTTATATGGGTCATATGTATATGGGTGATATGTATATGGGTGATATTTATATGGCTGATATGTATATGGGTGATATGTATATGGGTGATATTTATATGGGTGATATGTATATGGGTGATATGTATATGGGTGATATTTATATGGCTGATATGTATATGGGTGATATGTATATGGGTAATATGTATATGGCTGATATGTATATGGGTGATATTTATATGGTTGATATTTATATGGGTGATATGTATATGGGTGATATGTATATGGGTGATATTTATATGGCTGATATGTATATGGGTGATATTTATATGGTTGATATTTATATGGGTGATATTTATATGGGTGATATGTATATGGGTGATATTTATATGGCTGATATGTATATGGGTGATATGTATATGGGTGATATTTATATGGCTGATATGTATATGGGTGATATTTATATGGTTGATATTTATATGGGTGATATTTATATGGGTGATATGTATATGGGTGATATTTATATGGGTGATATGTATATGGCTGATATGTATATGGGTGATATTTATATGGGTGATATGTATATGGTTGATATTTATATGGGTGATATGTATATGGGTGATATTTATATGGCTGATATGTATATGGGTGATATTTATATGGCTGATATGTATATGGGTGATATGTATATGGGTGATATGTATATGGGTGATATTTATATGGCTGATATGTATATGGGTGATATTTATATGGCTGATATGTATATGGGTGATATGTATATGGGTGATATTTATATGGGTGATATTTATATGGTTGATATTTATATGGGTGATATGTATATGGGTGATATTTATATGGGTCACATTTATATGGGTCACATTTATATGGGTCACATTTATATGGGTCATATTTAATATCTTGAAATAATGTCTGTGGGTTTATCTCCCTTGAATGTTATTTTGAGCGTTTACCTACCACTCTGCACTTACAACATCGAGCTTCAGCTCTTGGAACCTGTCTTTCCAACTGCTGGTTGTCTAATTCGAAGAATGCCATCTAAATTGATCTTAACTTATCAACTTTTTAAAGTTGTGGATAGAGTTAGCTTAAACTATTAATGCATCTTTCCATCATTGCTCTTTTTTCTATTTGTATTTATTGTTCTTGCCTACTCACCTAGTTGTGCTTGCGGGGGTTGAGCTTCCGCTCTTTGGTCCCGCCTCTCAACTGTCAATTAACTGGTGGTCAGGTTCCTGAGCCCACTGGGCTCTTATCATATCTACATTTGAAATTGTGTATGGAGTCAGCCACATCACGTAATAACACATTCCATTTGTTAACTACCCTGAAGGTAGTTTGAATTCTACCTCTTCACAGTTGGTAGTTCACAACCTGAAGGTAGAGGTGTTTCTTCTCAGCCCCCGGCGGACCCAAGAGTCTCACTACCTCCCCGCATGTTACATACTTGTTCCTGTCTAACGCTCGCACGCTCGCACGCATACACACTAAACAGTTTATTTTGAGAACAAAAAAAATAATACAATGATTAAAGCAAATATCACCTTATTTGTTTGAGATTCGTGTATACTCTCTCATTATTCTGGGGAGTAATCCCGTTCATCCCTCCCACCGTCTCTAACAGTGGGAGGAGAGTCTCCCACGTTATTAGTGGGAGAAGCGTCTGTCATGTTTGAAATTGAGTGTAGTTGCCGGCCAATAGAGACGAGACCATTCCACACAATGGCGGGCTTTAAAATCAGAATAAAATAACACTTTTGGCACTTTATTGGAAGATTTTCATGTCCCGCAGAACCAGGTGGTGGCCGAGGTGGGCTCGGGCGGTGGCCGAGGTGGGCTCGGGCGGTGGCCGAGGTGGGGTCGGGCGGTGGCCGAGGTGGGGTCGGGCGGTGGCCGAGGTGGGCTCGGGCGGGGGCCGAGGTGGGCTCGGGCGGTGGCCGAGGTGGGCTCGGGCGGTGGCCGAGGTGGGCTCGGGCGGTGGCCGAGGTGGGCTCGGGCGGTGGCCGAGGTGGGCTCGGGCGGTGGCCGAGGTGGGCTCGGGCGGTGGCCGAGGTGGGCTCGGGCGGTGGCCGAGGTGGGCTCGGGCGGTGGCCGAGGTGGGCTCGGGTGTTCCTGTGGAGACATTGCCTTTGTCATGACTAGTTAGTTTTGTATCTGTGTGTGCTATTATTATGTCTGGGTATTCTTCTTGTGACCTTTTTCCAATTTCACTTGTGTTATTTGTAATCCCGACTGTTTAAGTACATCGCCTTGAAAGTCACTCTCTTCTGTCCATTCTTGTTTCCTCATCCCCTTGTTGGGCATTCTGCTGGTGTAGGAAGTGGTTCCCTGTGTGTGGAAATTTGAGATATGATTAACAGGGCCTCAGAGGATTCTGGGGTGAGGGGTGGTGGGGGTTCACTGGAGGGGGGGGGGCAGAAAGCGTATGGGATGAAGGAGGGTTTGATGAGCATTTGAATGGGGACAGGGAGAGTTTTCTATGGGGAGGAGAATGGGGGTGTGCACTCCTCTCTCGAATTGCTGCTCTGATGGTTGGAGGTTCCCCACTCCCTTCTGGGAATGTTGGGTTAGGAGACTGTATAGTACCCACTGCTACTACTGGTCTTTAGTACCCACTGCTACTACTGGTCTTTAGTACCCACTGCTACTACTGGTCTTTAGTACCCACTGCTACTACTGGTCTTTAGTACCCACTGCTACTACTGGTCATTACCCTCCCAGCACCTGACAAGTGCACTTTGCTGCTTCCTGTGAAGCGGCTCCTCTTATGGCTACTTCTTCCTTCACTGTGGACATGGCTTCCGGACTCTCTCATGAACCGTGGCAGTCCCTTCTCTTGATATATGTCCATTTTCTAGCGGGATGGTTATCTGATGCCGAGTCTTAGGGTTCTTTTTGAGGCTTCTTATCTCCTCATTTGCTGCTCCCGGCTCGCCCTGCAGGATGAGTGTTGTGTCCCTCATACATGCGGCTCCCTTTTGACCCTCCCCCCCCCAGTACCTGGGCGAACATCTCCTTAATTGGTCACCCTCACCGTCCCCTACATCACTGGTTTGTTCCCCTTCCATGTTTGTTCCCTTTCCTGCCATGTTGGTGTTGGGGTAAACAGTGAGGGGATGAGAGAGAGAGAGAGAGAGAGGGAGAAAGAGGGAAAGAAAGAGGGAGGGAGGGAGGGGGAGGGGAGAGAGAGAGAGGTGAGGGAGAGGTAGGAGGAGACAAGAGAGGGAGGGAGATAGCAAAGAAGAAATAGTGAGGGAGGGAGGGAGGGGAAGAGAGGGAGAGGAAGATAGAGAGAGAGAGAGAGAGAGAGAGAGAGAGAGAGAGAGAGAGAGAGAGAGAGAGAGAGAGAGAGAGAGAGAGAGAGAGAGAGAGAGAGAGAGAGAGAAAGAGAGAGAGAGAGAGGGGGAGGGAGGGAGGGAAGAGAGAGAGGGGAGCTGTGTTTAGGGAGGGGGGGGAGCTGTGGGTAGTGGGGGAGTGTTGAGGAAGTAGAGGTATAATGAGGGGGGGGGGGTGAGACAGGAGTAGCGGCGAATGGGTCAAGTGTTCACATATATGTACTCACCTAGTTGTGCTTGCGGGGGTTGAGCTCTGGCTCTGTGCCCGCCTCTCAACTCTCAATCGATCAACTGTTTTTCGTTCCCCCCCCCCCCCCCCCCCCGGAAGCAACCCGTAGCAGCTGTCTATAACTCCTAGGTACCAATTTACTGTTAGGTGAACAGGCACATCAGGGTGAAAGAAACTCTGCCTATTTGTTTCCGCCTCCACCGGGGATCGAACCCGGACCCTTAGGACATTGGAATATCGAGCGCTGTCCACTCAGCCGTCAGGTCATGTCAAGTACTGAGAATGCCGTTTATTGTCTCGTAAGGTTTGTTTTGCGGTCTTGTTAGTTGTATCCAAGACTTACTATTGATGTTAACTATCAGTGTACACTGTATGATGGACTCAAGGGGCACTTACCAGTCAACACCCGAGAACACACATTAGGCGAGTCATGCACCGTTTGTGCCAGGAACACTGGGCGTATTAGTGGCTCTAGGTATTGTATGTACTATACACGCGATGAGTCACAATAACGTGGCTACAGTATGTTGACCAGACCACACACTAGAAAGTGAAGGGACGACGACGTTTCGGTCCGTCCTGGACCATTCTCAAGTCGATTGTCACATTACTAGGTAATGTATGCTCTAGCTCTGTCTATAAATCCAACATTATGTTTGTAACTCATCTTCTGTGTATGTACTTTTACCTGATTAAACATTGGAATTTGAATTTTTTTGATTTTTTTGAGTTTTGCTGGCAAGTGTTCAAGTGTCCTAATGCCTCACATTGTGACGGCGTTGCTTTACTCTTCACTATAGCTAGTTATATAGTGATACTATAACACCGTGGCGGCACGGATGTCATACCCACGTGGTGGGAACTATTATTCACACTCACTGAAATTACTACTTTCTAACCGTCTGCTACTCTTCGTAGTATCACCAGGCAAAGATTCGTCTCTAGCACTGAACTGTCACGAGACATAAATGTTTTCTCGATGAGCGCGGACTTAATGTAAACTCTGTCGGCAGAACTAGTCTCATACTTAGCGCCATTATATAATGGAATGGGAAAAAATCGCGGAATTCAGAGATAACACCGTCAATGGAGTCCAAGAAATGTGTAAATACTTCACTCATAATGATGTACTGTTCGCGAATCTTAGCTTAGTATCCAAAATTTGCTGACTGTAGGTGCAGCATGCACATGACTGTAGGTGCAGCCTGCACATGACTGTAGGTGCAGGCTGCTCATGACTGTAGGTGCAGCCTGCACATGACTGTAGGTGCAGGCTGCTCATGACTGTAGGTGCAGCCTGCACATGACTGTAGGTGCAGCCTGCACATGACTGTAGGTGCAGCCTGCACATGACTGTAGGTGCAGCCTGCACATGACTGTAGGTGCAGGCTGCTCATGACTGTAGGTGCAGGCTGCACATGACTGTAGGTGCAGCCTGCACATGACTGTAGGTGCAGCCTGCACATGACTGTAGGTGCAGCCTGCACTTGACTGTAGGTGCAGCGTGCACATGACTGTAGGTGCAGCATGCACATGACTGTAGGTGCAGCCTGCACATGACTGTAGGTGCAGGCTGCTCATGACTGTAGGTGCAGGCTGCACATGACTGTAGGTGCAGCATGCACATGACTGTAGGTGCAGCCTGCACATGACTGTAGGTGCAGGCTGCTCATGACTGTAGGTGCAGGCTGCTCATGACTGTAGGTGCAGCATGCACATGACTGTAGGTGCAGCATGCACATGACTGTAGGTGCAGCATGCACATGACTGTAGGTGCAGCCTGCACATGACTGTAGGTGCAGGCTGCTCATGACTGTAGGTGCAGGCTGCACATGACTGTAGGTGCAGCATGCACATGACTGTAGGTGCAGCCTGCACATGACTGTAGGTGCAGGCTGCTCATGACTGTAGGTGCAGGCTGCACATGACTGTAGGTGCAGCATGCACATGACTGTAGGTGCAGCATGCACATGACTGTAGGTGCAGCCTGCACATGACTGTAGGTGCAGGCTGCTCATGACTGTAGGTGCAGGCTGCACATGACTGTAGGTGCAGCATGCACATGACTGTAGGTGCAGCATGCACATGACTGTAGGTGCAGCCTGCACATGACTGTAGGTGCAGGCTGCTCATGACTGTAGGTGCAGGCTGCACATGACTGTAGGTGCAGGCTGCTCATGACTGTAGGTGCAGCCTGCACATGACTGTAGGTGTCTGTAAAGCTGCCGCCCAGTTGGGTGGGTGTGGAGCAAGACTAGTAACTGTGTGACTCACCATAGATGTAAAGTGACTGTTGTATAGATGTATAGTGACTGTTGTATAGATGTATAGTGACTGTTGTGAGCCTCTTGTTGAATTACTTGTGATATAAAAACATTATCGATGTGTAAATGATCGTGAATATATATATGTACATGTGTATGTAACATTAACAATTGTGTAACCAGCATCAAAAGATTGTCACCTTCTTAGCTAAATGAACTATGGGGGTTCAGTTCCTGAACCCATTATGTGCCTCTGAAACCCTTTCCACGGGGTAACCGCCCACGGGATGGGTATGGGGCGCATAATAAAGAAAGAAATTGAAATTGAGAGGAGAGACGCGTGTCCTCCCTACGGGTATTGACTGTGGTGTTTATATCTGCAGGGAGAGAGGAGGAGGATGCTGCATCACTGCACTTGTGTATTAGTTCCTCAGCCTTACCCTGGGGGTCTCTGTGAGCCGCAGGGCGGGCTCTGCCCCCTGTACCTATCTCTGTTTGCCTACACTTGTCTTGCAGATGTTTCCCTTCCAACAGCGCTAATGAAGTCAAGCCATTGTCTTTCCCGCTCTTTAATATTCTCTTCTCTGGCTACTTAACACACAGCTTTTAAACAGCTCTTGGTTGCTGTCAGTGGGATGTCTCCGGTACTCTCTACTCATGTTCCTTACATTTGTTTTGAGCATCTTTATGTAATCGTTCTCATACCATTTTATATTCTTCTGAGGGTTACTGCGCCCACTTGTACGGCGCGGAACTCTGAGACAGCTTTCAGTTTGGTTAAGGTCATCAACAAATTTATCAATGTCCTCAGGGATTTGGTATTCCGTGAACCAGTTAGTGATCTTGTTCATAAAGTATGGACTCATATTAGCCCCAAGTGATAACCTTTGTTATTTGTCTCTTTCCTTTTCTTGCTCATGTCGACGGTGGTAATCAGTGCCCAATGGTCACTACATAAACTGTACACAATATCTGTGTACTGGCATCCGTGTCCTGTACAGGCAGCAGGAGAGCATTGTCTAATCTTCCTCCTCTGAGGTGAGTTGCCTGTCCATCACCCAGGACTCTTGAGATTTTAACTTCCCTAAACATCGTAAGAGTTTCCGTCCATTGTCACTGGGCTGATCACAGTTGGCATCAAAGTGTGTGGGTGCCTGGCATTAAGGGCACCGACCGGCTGGGTGGGTTCTCAATCATAGTGTGTCAAGATCAAGTTTATTCTGTGGAACACACTGTATGTTGAGCATTGTTGTTGAAGTGTCAGGTTATCCCTGGTCATTCATAATCATTCCTCATGCGAAAATCATCAATAATCTCTGCAGGTATACTACACAGATTATTGATGATTACACAAGTAATGAGACCCCCCGTTTTTTTGTTTTTCCAAAAGGGCAAGGATAACTTGTGATAACCGCTGAACGTTGGCTTGAAGTCAGCACCCACCAGTGTCTCCTGTAGCACCATGATGGCAGTCTTGTTTTCACGGACGTACCGCATGATGTCATGAATTATATTGCTAACTCCGTTGCAGTTCCATTATAGGATAGTGATTTTCTTAAATGTGATTATCCATTTTTGAGGATGCGCTATGTGCGTTATTGTTATGTTCACACGTGTTATTGTGTTCACACGTGTTATTGTTATGTTCACACGTGTTATTGTGTTCACACGTGTTATTGTTATGTTCACACGTGTTATTATGTTCACACGTGTTATTGTTATGTTCACACGTGTTATTATGTTCACACGTGTTATTATGTTCACACGTGTTATTGTTATGTTCACACGTGTTATTATGTTCACATGTGTTATTGTTATGTTCACACGTGTTATTATGTTCACATGTGTTTTTGTTATGTTCACACGTGTTATTACGTTCACATGTGTTATTGTTATGTTCACACGTGTTATTATGTTCACATGTGTTTTTGTTATGTTCACACGTGTTATTACGTTCACATGTGTTTTTGTTATGTTCACACGTGTTATTATGTTTACACGTGTTATTGTTATGTTCACACGTGTTATTATGTTTACACGTGTTATTGTTATGTTCACACGTGTTATTATGTTTACACGTGTTATTGTTATGTTCACACGTGTTATTATGTTTACACGTGTTATTGTTATGTTCACACGTGTTATTGTTATGTTCACACGTGTTATTATGTTCACACGTGTTATTATGTTCACACGTGTTATTGTTATGTTTACACGTGTTATTTTGTTCACGTGTTAGTTATGTTCACACGTGTTATTTTGTTCACACGTGTTATGTTGACACGTGTTACTGCACATACTGTTGCGACAAGTGTTGCTGGGTGCCTGGCTGTAGTCGAGAGCTTATTCATCGGTGTGCAGTGTGCTCGAGGCTAATGTGATAAGTCTTCAAATTTGGCCATAATTATATAGTAGCAGTTTGCAGGTGATAGACCACCAACCCGTCCTCCTAACACACCGTCGCATTTTGACGTATCCTCTACTTGAGGCCAAAAATTGTCCTCTAGAAAATGGTAGCCGCTCATTGACATATTGTCTCGTTTTCTGTTTTGGGTCCTCTGGTAGGTTAGGATAAGGGCACTTTAGTATGACAGTATCTTGACATTGGGAAACCTTAGGAGGACGGAGTGAATAGAAACAGTGTGTTTAGGATTAACTCCTAGAGTAAGGCGGGGAAGATTACCTGAATGTACCTTAATAAAAACATCTAAATCCTAAACAACCAGGATGATGGAACAAGCCCCAACTACCGCGATGGTGCCTTTTTTGTAGTGTAATTAGGTTAATTTATAATTAACCTTAATTAATTTATAAGTAACTTATATAACCCTCGGTAAGGGGGTTAATTTATAATTAAGGCCCTTACCGCGTTCAGGAGGTGGTGGTGTAATGTTCTTCAAACTAAGGATGGCGGTGTGGGCGAGGACCTGGCGGAAACGAGGTTAACGACTCGTGACCTGACGAGAGCCTAGCCTAACGGCGCCCGACCCGAGGCCAGTGGTATCCCCCCAAGCCACCAGCGGCGGCAGACCAGTAGCGGGTGATATTTTGGGGCCTTTGTTGGCTGGACACGTGATAACTCACCATGAACACTACGCTGTAGATAGTTCACGGCAGGGGGGGGGGGGCGGAGGCAGCCAGGGCAGAGTTGACAGAGGGAATGGTTGGAAGCAGGACGAAGAAGCAGATCTATGAAGCGAGAAAAGAATGGATTGAAAGTCCACGGGTTGTTGGAGAAAAATGGAGCGAAGGATAGGTTAGAGGGAGAGGAGGGAGTGGAATTAGTAAAAAAAGTCAATTAACATAATGTGTATCCCAGCGCCATCTTGAAGACTGGACTACCGCTGAATGATTTACTGCCACCTTTGATCTACAATATTTCAAAAACCGTTTTTTGGACCTTTGTCTTGAATTCCTAGTTCTTTTGTTTATTTTTTTAAGGCCAGGCTTTGATTGGGTACTTTTTACATTTGCTTACATAAATACAAGACTAAGGTATCCTGAGCAACCCCCTGCCCTTGCCCTCTATATATAGTGTGACCTTACCAAGAACATGCCTCTCTGACCAGCATGTCGGCCACTTTCACCAGTACATGTTTCCTCACTCCATAATATATGGTATATTCCGGTGTTTTGGTACATCTGTATGATATCCCCTCTATGGTCAGCTGGCATATATGACTGCCCAGAATACCTTATATTGTAAATCTGTTTTAAAGCAAATAAGTTGTATCCCTATTCAAATTAATTATAATCATAATTAAATATCTCTGAAGTGGAATTTTTCACGAACACGCTCTCTCTCTCTCTCTTTCAGGTGTGTGTCCCTGATGTGTGTGTAAGTATAGACAGTGGTGGCGTACTTGAACACACTCATCTTCCCTGAGAGGTGTGTAAGTATAGACAGTGGTGGCGTACTTGAACACACTCATCTTCCCTGACAGGTGTGTAAGTATAGACAGTGGTGGCGTACTTGAACACACTCATCTTCCCTGACAGGTGTGTAAGTATAGACAGTGGTGGCGTACTTGAACACACTCATCTTCCCTGACAGGTGTGTAAGTATAGACAGTGGTGGTGTACTTCAACACACTCATCTTCCCTGACAGGTGTGTAAGTATAGACAGTGGTGGCGTACTTGAACACACTCATCTTCCCTGACAGGTGTGTAAGTATAGACAGTGGTGGCGTACTTGAACACACTCATCTTCCCTGACAGGTGTGTAAGTATAGACAGTGGTGGTGTACTTCAACACACTCATCTTCCCTGACAGGTGTGTAAGTATAGACAGTGGTGGCGTACTTCAACACACTCATCTTCCCTGACAGGTGTGTAAGTATAGACAGTGGTGGTGTACTTCAACACACTCATCTTCCCTGACAGGTGTGTAAGTATAGACAGTGGTGGCGTACTTCAACACACTCATCTTCCCTGACAGGTGTGTAAGTATAGACAGTGGTGGCGTACTTGAACACACTCATCTTCCCTGACAGGTGTGTAAGTGTAGACAGTGGTGGCGTACTTCAACACACTCATCTTCCCTGACAGGTGTGTAAGTATAGACAGTGGTGGCGTACTTGAACACACTCATCTTCCCTGACAGGTGTGTAAGTGTAGACAGTGGTGGCGTACTTCAACACACTCATCTTCCCTGACAGGTGTGTAAGTGTAGACAGTGGTGGCGTACTTCAACACACTCATCTTCCCTGACAGGTGTGTAAGTATAGACAGTGGTGGCGTACTTGAACACACTCATCTTCCCTGACAGGTGTGTAAGTATAGACAGTGGTGGCGTACTTGAACACACTCATCTTCCCTGACAGGTGTGTAAGTATAGACAGTGGTGGCGTACTTGAACACACTCATCTTCCCTGACAGGTGTGTAAGTGTAGACAGTGGTGGCGTACTTGAACACACTCATCTTCCCTGACAGGTGTGTAAGTATAGACAGTGGTGGCGTACTTGAACACACTCATCTTCCCTGACAGGTGTGTAAGTGTAGACAGTGGTGGCGTACTTCAACACACTCATCTTCCCTGACAGGTGTGTAAGTATAAACAATGGTGGCGTACTTGAACACACTCATCTTCCCTGACAGGTGTGTAAGTATAGACAGTGGTGGCGTACTTGAACACACTCATCTTCCCTGACAGGTGTGTAAGTATAGACAGTGGTGGCGTACTTGAACACACTCATCTTCCCTGACAGGTGTGTGAGTATTGACAGTGGTGGCGTACTTGAACACACTCATCTTCCCTGACAGGTGTGTGAGTATTGACAGTGGTGGCGTACTTGAACACACTCATCTTCCCTGACAGGTGTGTAAGTATAGACAGTGGTGGCGTACTTGAACACACTCATCTTCCCTGACAGGTGTGTAAGTATAGACAGTGGTGGCGTACTTGAACACACTCATCTTCCCTGACAGGTGTGTGAGTATTGACAGTGGTGGCGTACTTGAACACACTCATCTTCCCTGACAGGTGTGTGAGTATTGACAGTGGTGGCGTACTTGAACACACTCATCTTCCCTGACAGGTGTGTAAGTGTAGACAGTGGTGGCGTACTTGAACACACTCATCTTCCCTGACAGGTGTGTAAGTGTAGACAGTGGTGGCGTACTTGAACACACTCATCTTCCCTGACAGGTGTGTAAGTGTAGACAGTGGTGGCGTACTTGAACACTCATCTTCCCTGACAGGTGTGTGAGTATTGACAGTGGTGGCGTACTTCAACACACTCATCTTCCCTGACAGGTGTGTAAGTATAGACAGTGGTGGTGTACTTCAACACACTCATCTTCCCTGACAGGTGTGTAAGTATAGACAGTGGTGGCGTACTTCAACACACTCATCTTCCCTGACAGGTGTGTAAGTATAGACAGTGGTGGCGTACTTGAACACACTCATCTTCCCTGACAGGTGTGTAAGTGTAGACAGTGGTGGCGTACTTCAACACACTCATCTTCCCTGACAGGTGTGTAAGTATAGACAGTGGTGGCGTACTTGAACACACTCATCTTCCCTGACAGGTGTGTAAGTGTAGACAGTGGTGGCGTACTTCAACACACTCATCTTCCCTGACAGGTGTGTAAGTGTAGACAGTGGTGGCGTACTTCAACACACTCATCTTCCCTGACAGGTGTGTAAGTATAGACAGTGGTGGCGTACTTGAACACACTCATCTTCCCTGACAGGTGTGTAAGTATAGACAGTGGTGGCGTACTTGAACACACTCATCTTCCCTGACAGGTGTGTAAGTATAGACAGTGGTGGCGTACTTGAACACACTCATCTTCCCTGACAGGTGTGTAAGTGTAGACAGTGGTGGCGTACTTGAACACACTCATCTTCCCTGACAGGTGTGTAAGTATAGACAGTGGTGGCGTACTTGAACACACTCATCTTCCCTGACAGGTGTGTAAGTGTAGACAGTGGTGGCGTACTTCAACACACTCATCTTCCCTGACAGGTGTGTAAGTATAGACAGTGGTGGCGTACTTGAACACACTCATCTTCCCTGACAGGTGTGTAAGTATAGACAGTGGTGGCGTACTTGAACACACTCATCTTCCCTGACAGGTGTGTAAGTATAGACAGTGGTGGCGTACTTGAACACACTCATCTTCCCTGACAGGTGTGTAAGTATAGACAGTGGTGGCGTACTTGAACACACTCATCTTCCCTGACAGGTGTGTGAGTATTGACAGTGGTGGCGTACTTGAACACACTCATCTTCCCTGACAGGTGTGTGAGTATTGACAGTGGTGGCGTACTTGAACACACTCATCTTCCCTGACAGGTGTGTAAGTATAGACAGTGGTGGCGTACTTGAACACACTCATCTTCCCTGACAGGTGTGTAAGTATAGACAGTGGTGGCGTACTTGAACACACTCATCTTCCCTGACAGGTGTGTGAGTATTGACAGTGGTGGCGTACTTGAACACACTCATCTTCCCTGACAGGTGTGTGAGTATTGACAGTGGTGGCGTACTTGAACACACTCATCTTCCCTGACAGGTGTGTAAGTGTAGACAGTGGTGGCGTACTTGAACACACTCATCTTCCCTGACAGGTGTGTAAGTGTAGACAGTGGTGGCGTACTTGAACACACTCATCTTCCCTGACAGGTGTGTAAGTGTAGACAGTGGTGGCGTACTTGAACACACTCATCTTCCCTGACAGGTGTGTGAGTATAGACAGTGGTGGTGTACTTCAACACACTCATCTTCCCTGAGGCTCTCCCCTTTGTTTACATGTTTATAAATACTTACATTGTGTATTGTAATTGTTCTGTGTGAGCTGCCATCTTTACCTGGTGTAGACACGGGAATGGTATAGCATTGGCAGTAAGCTGTCAACTACCCTCAACTGGACTAAACAACTGGCAAGGGAGTTTAAGTATTCAGTAGGAATTAATAATTATAATTGATTGTCTGGGAACAGGCAGCCACTGTTTATACATACATACAGTACTTGTCAGGCTTATCAAGCTTATCAATCAAGCTTATGCAATTTCCAATATGGTGAGACAAAATTGTGTGGGAGAGTTATACTGAGATAAGGTTTTCGCGGTTCATTGTTATATGTAAGACTGTGAATGTTCTCTTGTGGTTAATGTTAGCGTTTAATGTAGTTACGTTTATCTGTTACTTTTGTGTATAACACAATAAACAAGACTCTCGCTTCTTAACGTCTTGACTAGAGGTGGGAGCCCAAGACGAGAGGCAGATGTCTGTGTGGTGCTTTTGACAGAGGTCCCTCAGCCAAGTGCTGACAAGCTAGGGAAGAGGTTAGATGACAGGACGTACACTAGGCATATGTCTACTTATGCCTAGTGGGGTTTACACATCACGTCCAGTAGCGATTTATGTGCCTCTTTCCTTGATCGTGATAGTTAAGTTGGTGAATACCAAACAGTTTATACTCTCGGAACTGCTACGAGGTTGTCCACAACAATAATAACTTGGTTTAGGGCGACCTCGTAGCGCTTTGGAGCTCGTAAACAGTTTTAGTAAGTACCGAGAGTCGCTGTCATGGCCTATAAGTCACCAGTAGTAATAACCACCCCCCAAAATTGGTCTCAGACTCCAGTTGAGTCTTCCACTGAATGTTAAATAATGTTACAGCCTGTGTCCAGAGGTAATACAGGGAGGATTACAACACTAACACGGGTTTCACGCAACATAGGTACAGAAAGATACAAAGAAAACGTCTGGCAAGTAATAAGTATCATCTCTAAGGTGTCAAGGTTTTGGTTTCAGTCTAAGAGGATCGAAGAGTTACTAAAGGCACCAGTAATTAATTAAGATTTTCCCCTTAAAACTGTACCTGAACTTAACATGTAAACAAACGGCACCACATACTTCATACAGATAAACAACTGTTTAGAATAAATCACTATGGTTGGAGATTCTATGACCACTTAATAATATTAAATCTGCTTAGCCCCCATTGAAGAGCCGAGAACGCCAATACATCCACACACGACAAGTCCCCACGGGACACTGACCAGTACGCGGGCGGGAGCTGCCTGTTGCCCCACGGTGGTGCCACGTCTACTCTTACTGCCCACGCACAGTAACAGGCAGCAAAACCAATAAATTATCATTAATGATCAACACTCTGCATCTACAGTTATTAGACATAATGATATCATTTAAAACATGTTAGTTGCCTGGGAACACCGGTATACATTCATTGTTGAAACTTAGAGGAGACGAGCAACATTGTTACGGCTGACGTCTGGACGCCATCAGATAATGGACGCAATTTCAAAATGAAAAAAATTGAAAATAAATTTTGGATTTTTTTTCCAAAACAGTAAGTTAAGAGTCTTCTGATAGGTTAGGTGGGCAGGAAATTCTCCTTATGTTTCAAAACGTCATGAAAAATGCTATTTGAAAGTTTCCTCTCCTAATCTTTCCGAGTAAGCCAGAGGACTCAAACAGAAAACGGGAAAGTACATCACTTTTGTGAGCCGATTTCATTTAAAATTACGTCCATTTTTGGCTATAGCGCGCGCATACGGGCGAAAAGCGACGTTATTTTTAAGAGGACGGGTTGAAGCGGTTATTCTCTAGAAATGTCCCTCCTCCCATACTTGAATTAATAACTATTAATGTACGGTAAACATGTACAGTTTACATGTAAGCTATTCCCCTTATGTATGCAAATAATAAACTGTAGCCCATAAATCAGGATATGCAAGTTAAAACATTAATAGCCTAAGTTCCTGATACATTAGAACATAACCTATAACATAATATACATATATGATAAAAAACTCCACACTTGTATATTTGTACAGTATTTTATCGTAAGGATCAACCCCCCACCAGTCAACCCCCGGTGATCTCATTATTTCGATTCAAGTTGAAATATTTTTTCTCCTATGCAAAATCAAGATAAAAAACCACATCTAGTATCGGGCTCCTGCGAAAGGGAGATGGAACTTTCACCGATGACAAAGAAATGAGCGAGTTACTGAGGAAGCAGTAAGACTCTGTTTTCAGCGAGCCACTAAACACACTAAAGATTGATAACTCAAATGAATTTTTCATGGATATGATACCAACATCAAATCATATATCAGACGTCGCCCTATCCCCACTGGATTTTGAAGAATCCATAAACAGTATACCTATGCACTCTGTACCAGGCCCGGATTCTTGGAACTCCATATTCATCAAGAACTGTAAGAAACCACTATGGCAGGCCCTCCACATTCTGTGGAGACAAAGCCTAGATACTGGCGTTATCCCTGACATACTAAAAACAGCAGAGATAGCACCACTCCATAAAAGAGGACATAAGGCAAAGGCAAAAAATTACAGACCGATAGCACTAACATCGCACATCATACAAATTTTTGAGAGAGTGCTAAGAAGTAAGATCACAAAATACATGGAATCACAGCATCTCCATAACCCCGGACAACATGGTTTCAGAACAGGGCGCTCTTGCCTGTCGCAGTTGCTGGACCACTATGATATGGCATTAGATGCTATGGAAGACAAACAAAACGCTGATGTAATTTACACAGATTTCGCAAAAGCCTTTGACAAATGTGACCATGGTGTTATTGCACATAAAATGCGTTTAAAAGGAATTATCGGAAAAATAGGCAGATGGATCTACAATTTCCTGACTAACAGAACCCAATGTGTAATAGTCAACAAGATAAAATCCGGACCATCAACCGTGAAGAGCTCAGTCCCCCAGGGCACTGTGCTTGCTCCAGTACTTTTTTTCACCCTCATATCGGACATAGACAAGGACACAACCTATAGCACTGTATCATCCTTTGCAGATGACACTAGGATCTTCATGAGAGTAGGCAACATAGAGGACACGGCAAACCTCCAATCAGATGTAGATCAGGTGTTTCTATGGGCTAGAGAAAATTATATGGTGTTTAACATGGGTAAGTTCCAGCTCATGCGCTACGGAAAAAATGAAAATATAGAAAACGGAAACCACGTACAAAACTCAGGCAAATCATAACATAGAACGAAAAGGCAATGTAAAGGATCTGGGTGTACTCATGTCGGAAGACCTTACCTTTAAAGAACACAATAAAGTAGCCGTCACAACTGCAAGGAAAATGACAGGTTGGATAGCAAGAACTTTTCACACTGGAGATGCTATACCGATGATGATACTTTTCAAGACGCTAGTGCTCTCTAGAGTAGAGTACTGCTGCACAATGACAGCACCTTTCAAAGCTGGAGAAATTGCTGACCTGGAGAGCGTGCAGAGATCCTTTACTGCTAGAATCCACTCAGTATAGCATCTAAACTATTGGGACCGACTAAAGAGCCTAAATCTGTATTCTCTTGAGCGCAGGCGGGAGAGATACATAATAATTTACACGTGCAAAATATTAGAGGGGCTGGTCCCAAACCTGCACACAGAAATAACATCACATGAGACTAGGAGGCATGGCAGGATGTGCAGATTACCCCTGTTGAAGAGCAGAGGTGCAACAGGTACTCTGAGAGAGAACTATCAACATCAGAGGCCCGAGACTCTTCAACACGCTTCCGCTACACATAAGGGGCATAACTGGCCGACCCCTCACAGTGATCGAGAGAGAACTGGATAAGCACCTCCAAAGGATTCCTGATCAACCAGGCTATGACTCATACGTCAGGCTGCGAGCAGCCGCGTCCAACAGCCTGGTTGACCAGTCCAGCAACCAGGAGGCCTGGTCGACGACCGGGCCGCGGGGACGCTAAGCCCCGGAAGCACCTCAAGGTAACCTCAAGGGTGTGAACTACACCTTCTATCGTACTCTCCAGAGTGCATTATCAAAGGTCTGAGTATAGTATAGAGCTCGCTAGTGCACTCAGGACAGTACGAAAGACTTGGTGTAGTTCAAATCTATATATAAATACATGTGTGAGTTTTTATCCTATATTATGTGATAAGACGTTACCATCTGTTAAAACTTACATATGTTATTCAACTTAAGTACTGACACTTCAACATGCATGTAGGCATAAAGGAGAATCGACTAAAACATTCACTCTCCATATAAATACACTCCGTTTATCACCTACTGATCAATTTGCATACGTCTAATTATTTTCATGGAAGCACTAAATTAAATCAAAATGTTTAAGGTGAAATTAGCATATCTAATCCTGCTGTATATTTAAAAACTAAGCAACCGTACTTAATAGGCATACGACGGTATGCAAATGTTAGTTATAATTTTCCCTAGTTAAAACACCCACATGGTGGAAATAAGATGTATGGAATGCGTAAAAGAACACTTAAAGTTTTCTGAATCCTGGCCCTGTGGGACTCTTGAAGCTGTCTGAAACTCATCCTCTTAGATGCTATTGGGGAGTGATGGGAGCCTGACTAGTAGATGGGGGGGGCGGAGGGGGTGGCATAACCACACACACACAAACGTCAGCACACAATAGAACAATCAGGATTTCCTGAACTAAGAGAAGGGACGTTTCACCGGGTACCACTGGAGGAGTTTGAGTTTACCAGTGGTCAAGTAAGGAAGCTTTGCAAGAACTGAACCTGACAAAAGTTAGATGAAATATCTCTATGGATCCCAAAAGAAGGAGCAGAAGCACGGTACTTGTCATTTTCTGTGGTGAATAATAGGTCATTGGTAACAGAACTACCAAAAAGAAACAACGTACTGGAGTGAACGATATGGAAGAAAATGCAAGATTGAACCAGTGAAGAGCAGAGGTGCCATGGGCACAATCAGAGAACACTGTATAAACATCAGAGGTCCGCGGTTGTTCGACGTCCTCTCAGCGACTATAAGAAATATTGCCGGAACAACCGTGGACATCTTCAAGAGAAAACTGGACTGTTTTCTAAGAGAAGTTCCGGATCAGCCGGGCTGTGGTGGGTATGTGGGCCTGCGGGCCGCTCCAAGCAACAGTCTGGTGGACCAGACTCTCACAAGTTGAGCCTGGCCTCGGGCCGGGCTTGGGGAGTAGAAGAACTCCCAGAACCCCATCAAGCAGGTATCAAGCAGAACGGCTAATGTAATCGCAATATACAAGAAGGAAAGAGAAACAGAACGCACTGAACTACAGGCTCTGTCCCTAACTTCCATACCATACAAGGTGATGGGAGAAAGTTGTTAGGAAAGACTTGCAGAACATCTGGAGAGAAGGAACTTTGTAACACTTTACCAATACGAATTCAGGAATGTTAAATCTTGTTTCACAAGTTCAGTTGAATTCTATGACCAGGCAACAAAAAGATAAGGGTGAGCAGACTGCATATTTTTGGACTGCCAGAAAGCCTTTAAAACAGTACTCAATAATAAACTAGAGGATAAAGTGGAGATAGAGACAGGAATGACAGGGAAGGTGCTCCGGTGGGTAAGGGAGTACCTAAGCAACAGAAGACAGGGAGTCACTATAAGGGGAAGGTCTAAGCGTGGTGAGAGATGTAACTAGCAAAGTCCCACAGTAGGTTTTTGAACCTGTCTTGTTTCTTTTATATGTACACTTGAGAGGGGTACCCGGTGGTGTCCGGGTCTCTGATTATCTCTCCCATACTCCCTCCAATTCTACCTCCTCTCACTCTACCACCATTCTCCCTCCCTCTCTCCATCTACTTTTAACCTTCATCTTTTTCCTTCTGATATAAAGAACATGCTGGAGTTTAATACACACGTTCGGCTTTTATTGACCTCTCCCCCCCCCCCAGGCCAAACTACTGACCCTCCCCAGGATGCAACACCACAACAAGCCGACCAACTCCTGGATACCTATTTACTGCTAGGTGAACAGAGGCATTAGGTGATAGGAAACGTGTCTAACCATTTCTGTTCCGCTCGGGATTCTAACCCGGGAATCTCAATTGTGAGTCTTAGAACGAATGTACGTTGTCGACGGTGAATCAACGTACAGTTATTTTTATTAATATATTAGTTACATGTGCATTTGTGCAGCTGCCCTAGACTATATGAAAGGGAGTACAATGTGTGTCAAAAAGCTAGCTACGTGGTGCTAAAAAATCTCCATCACGTACAGGCGAGACAAATTGTCAAAACACACTATGGATAATCAAACCCATATTTCAGACTTGATGGGACCTTAATGACTCAAGATGGGGGTCGACTCACGCCGCCCCCTGCAACGCTCTCAGGGACGCCAACACAACGTGACGCAAGAGAAGGAGGAGGAGATGCACCGAGTCTGTTAACCTGATCTTCACCCAGAATGAGGAAGATATTGAGAACTTAGAACATGTAATACCACTAGGAGCCAGTGACCATTGTCTAAGTCTTTTGATTATATGATCGAACTTAAAACTGACCACGGAACGAGGTGCAAAGAAAGGAGAGATGACCATAGAATAAGGGATTACATGAGAATAAGAAAGTATCTGAGAAATGTGCAGTGGGAGGACGAGCTTAAGAGGAAAGATGGTGAAAGAAATGATGGACCAAGTTAGAGGTGCAAGGAGGCTGAATAGTGTGTCATCCCAACAGTTAGTGAAGCACGTAGGAGAGAATATAATAACCCATAAGGTAGGACAAGTCTTCACCAGTTTAAAGACCAACTAATGAAATACCGCTTAGAAAACTTGACGACACCCAGCCCCAGTCATCATCTTGCCTTGGGACTTCAACTTTCCGCACCTAAAGTGGAAGAATGTAGTAAATAGTTATATCACAGAATTCCAGGAAGTAGCCAAAATGAACGAGTCTCACACTCACACAAATGATTTGTGAAAGATGTGCCTTAAACCAGCCAATAGTAAAGTCAATTAGAAAACAATCCAAACTAGACCTTATTTTCACAAATAACGATGAATTGATCGGGAACATTATACCTGTTACTCGGATCACAACGTAATTGAAGTTCAGACAAGCATGGGCAGTAGAGCCACAGCACAGCCAGTCCCAAATTATAAACGAGAAGAATTCAGCAAATTCAATTTTAATAATAAACATATTACCTGGGAACATGTTAACCAAGACCTCACAGAAATGTGCTGGGAAAAACAGCTAGAAAATACAAGCCTAAATCAGTGCCAGGATAAAATAAGCTCGGCAGCACTATAAATATGCCCCAACCGCATACCCTGAAAACAAAAGAGGTAGAGATGCAGATTGGAACGGGAACGGCGTTTTTCTATTTGGTAGGAATACAAATCGTAGAAACACTTGAACGTCCCACCCTATCTCAAGAACGACAAGGAAGGTTGTGAAGATATAAAGAAACGATTCAATTAAAGCTACAAGAATGATATAAAATCCAAGAGATCCTAAATACTTTTTCTCCCCTATGCAAAATCTAGAATAAAAACTAAATCTAGCATTGGGCCTGCGCAAGGGGCCTTTCACAGATGCCAACAAAGAAATGAGCGAAATACTGAATTGAGTAAGATTCCAGCTTCAGTGAGCCCTAAAACACACTGAAGATTGATAACCCAAACGGATTTATGAATGTGATACCAACGTCATATGATATCAGATACCAGCCTAACCCCACTGGATTTTGAAGTAGCCATAGACAGTATACCTATGCACTCTGCACCAGGCCCAGATTCTTGGAACTACATTCATCAAGACTTGTAAAAAACACCACTATCGCAGGTCTTTAACATTTTTTTTTTTTTTTAGAAATGAAGCCTAAATACTGGTGTTATCCCTAACATACTGAAAACTGCAGAGATAGCACCATTACATAAAGGAGGGAATAAAGCAGAGGTAAAAAATGATAGACCGATAGCACTACCATCACACACAAGTCTTTGAATAAGTGCCAAGAAGTTAGATCACAAAACGTATGGAATCAGTGTCTACATAACCCTGGACAACATGGGTTCAGAACGAGGCGTTCTTGCCTGTCACAGATGCTGGACCACTATGACATGGCCTCAGATGTCAGGAAAGGTAAGGGAAACGCTGATGTAATTTACACAGATTTCGCAAAAGCCTTCGACAAATGTGACCATGGTGATGGTGCACACAAAATGCCTTCAAAGGGAATCACCGGACAATTAGGAAGATGAATCTTCAGTTTCCTAAGAGAACCCAGTGTGTAATTGTCAGCACAGTGAAATCCGCATCATCAACTCTGAAAAGGCAAGTCTCCCAGGGTACTGAAGCATACCTGGAGAGGTTCCTGGGAGTTCTACTACCCGAGCCCGGCTTGAGGCCAGACTCGACTTGTGATAACTTGGTTCAACAGGCTGTTGGTTCGAGCGACCAGCAGGCCCACATATCCACTACAGCCTGGTTGGTCCGGCACTTCTTGCAAGAACTTATCCAAGTGCCTCTTGAATACATCCATCTTTGTTCCAGCAATATTTCTAATGCTTGCTGGGAGAGTGTTGAACAACTGTGGACTTCTGATGTTCAGACAGTGTTCTCTGATTGTGCCTCTGGCACCTCTACTGTGCTTGCTCAAGTACTTTTAATCATTCTCATATCGTGCAAGGACACAAATTATAGTACTGTATCATCCTTTGCAGGTGACACTGGGATTTTTATTAGAGTAGACAGCACAGTAGACACCAGAGCACACCTCCAAACTGATGTAAATTAGGTCTTTCAATGAGCCACAGAAAATATATTTATTGAAGATTAGTTCTAGCTCCTTTGTAAAGCGCAGTCATATATAACGAAAAAGCAATGGGAAAGTTTTGGGTGTAATCATGTCGGAAGACCTTAACTTTTAAACCTTTTAAGAACACAATAAAGTAGCCGTCACAACTGCAAGAAAAATGACAGGTTGGATAACAAGAACCTTTCAAAGAAGAAATGCTATACCAGTGATGTTAATTTTCAAGACTAGTGGTCTCTAGGTTGGAATATCGTTGTACAACAGCAGCCTCATTCACCGCTGTAGACATTGCTGACCCGGAGAGCTTGCAGAGATCATCTTCTGCAAGTATCCACTGTTATGATCTCAGCCTGCAGGAGAAACGAGTCTCCCTCCTTGAGAGTTATTCAGCAAGCCTGACCTAACTAGAAGGTCTAGCAAATATTGAGGTGATAACCCATATGTAAAATAGTTGCTTGGATATGTATAACAGTTTGAGATTATGGGCAATGAAGGAGAAAACAGATAAATGACTGGCTAGGAGATGTGGACATTTTGCTGGAGGCGTGAGGCTCGCTTCCGGAGGACCTTGACCTCACTTGAGTGCCAGACATCGCTAGGGGAAAGCCGTGCTCCGTGAGCTCCCGCCAGAAGGGAACCCCTAGTGATATATCTCGAAGAGAAGAGAAGTGTGTAGACGTGCCAGCTGTGGAACCGAGCTGGGAACGTTGTGGTCTCAAGTCCTGGTCGACGAGCAGAGTTCAATAAGCTGCTCAGAGGCATTTTCGTGGGCTGTGTGGAGCGCCCTGACCAGACGCCGTCAGAGGGAAAGCGCCCTCGACCAGTTAATCTGTGGTAAGCACGATATACGCCAGTTCATAGTGATTGCTTGTAGTTGGTCGTGTGCCCAGCGACAGTAGCGATGTTTATTTATAAGTTAGACATGTTTTAATAAGGCAGAAAGCCTGAAATAGGAGAATGAAGAGGGAGGAACACGGAGCGACGTCCGTCCCCTCTGAGCTCTGACAGACGACTGAGGGAGCCCAGCTCCTGACGGAGGAAGACCCTCCCAGCGAGTGAGGACCGCCGCCAGGCGAGGTGGAGTATGGACCCGCCCAAAACGGGGGAGTCCACTCTCACTGTATGTAGAGAACAGATAGAGGTTTGAGGCAAGCATATTGTGTGGTTATTTTTGTTTATGTGTTAAAGGGGAACATTTTATTGGAGTGTCGATGGGTTGCAGGTTTGTCTTTGGGGGAGAAGTTGCTGAGAACTTCGAAGCCAGCCTAGATGAAGTAATTGATGAGACTCCAAGGTAGTGAAGCAGAGGACCTCGAGCTGTGAGGAGAAGCAGTGAAGAGGAGTGTCACGTGCTTCTGTAGAGGTGGTGTAGCAGCCAAGAGAGCTGTGGAGGAACCTAGCAGAAGGGTGAAGCACCGTAGTTGCTCAAGGAAACTTCATGGTAGCAGCCTGGAGGAGCTGCAGAGGATCCTGGTAGTGAAGCCCGGAAGAACCTAAAGATATTAGGGTAGTGAACTTCCAGAGGTGGAAGGGGAAGTTCTGGTGGATTACTTGTAGGGAGTTGATAGTGTTTGGTTGTCATTAGCGTGCAAGACGCAGTGAGAGGTGAGTGACTGTTTGCATTCTTATGTCAAGGAGTGTTTTACACTGAAGTTTAGAGTTACAGTCGTAGGCTGGATTACCTACAGATGTATGCGTTCTAGGACTGATAGAGTGATCGATTGATCATTGTTGTGTATCAATGAACATTTATACTGATATGTTATTGCATTCAAATGCTGATTTTCTTGGTACACATTTATAGATACATATATGTATTCTCTTGCTGATGGTGCAACAGTGTATGTAGACTTGATCAACTTGAGGAGGTTGATAGTATCAGGTGGTGAACCAGGAGATAGGATACCACTTGATAGAGTTCTGATGGTGTTGGAGTGCAACCTGATTGTAATATTATAGAGTATAGGATTCATTATTATTATATGTGTGTATGTATTGTGTATGTGCTTTGTCCAGTAAATGTATCACAATTTGCTGGTGTTTGCCCTTGTCCTAGTGAGGCTTCCCAGGAGGTAGTAAAGAAGGAGAGAGAAAGAGAGAAAGAACCAAGAACCACTGCTGTGGACAGGGTAGGAGGTAATACTAGTAAGTCATAGGGGATTGAGGAGATCATATCTCATAAGGAGAGAGTGGGGAGTCACAGCGGCTCGAGTGGGTGTGTGCACGTGACAACGAGGCTAAGTGTTGGAGCCGCATCCCCTAAACGTGTGACGTTGAGCCCCTCTCCAAGAGCCAGAAGCGCCAAGGGTGACCTCCTAGTATAAGCACTCTACCGAGTTGTGGGTTGGGTTGTCCATAGAGAAGGATCAACGACGACCAACCAACCCACAGTCTATAATACCACTCAATAAAACATGTAAATTATTGGAAGGGTGAGCGCACACTGGGAAGCAACTCCGCCAGCGTGGTGTCGTGTGTAGCAATATGAGGACGGATAAATGTTCAAGAGATCAGTCGCTGAGATGAGCGACTTATTGGCAGAATGGTACATCATAATTGAGGATTTATATATGAGGATCAGATTCTCAACGGTGATTGGTTGTCTGACATTGTAAGCAGACTAACCTTCATCTTTAAGATGAGTGGCAGTGTTGAGTGAATGGTGCATGTACGAGGGAGGAGCGTGAGTGTGAGTCAAGAGATGAGTGAAGGTAGAGGAGAGTAAGGTGTCACGCCGAGTGCCTCACACCCCTGGTGCCCCTCACTGGTCCAACTTGGACGCAGCACGAGCCGCTGGTCATCAGAGGGGATGCGTAAACAAAGGCCGATTCGTGATGTTGATTGGCTGCCATGTACCGATGGGACCAGCATGAGGGCCAATCATCAAAGTGGATATATAAAGCTAGGTCTGATTTGTAACGTTGATTGGGGATCGTTTTTCCCCAACAGCCAGAGTGGCAGCCAATCATCGAACTCTTTGTGAAAAGTGCGGATGGGTGCCACGTTGACGCCTATCTGTCGCCATCTTACCCTTTCTCCGTCATCTGCCTCTCTCCTCCATTACCTGATACCTGATACCTGATACCTGATACCTGGTACCTGGAGCCAGAAGTACCGCCCCTCTACCTCTCTCCTCCATTACCACATCGCCTCTCTACCTCTCTCCGCCTCATCGTCACCCGACCCCATACTTACCTATCAGTGTCTACGGGGGAGTGAGGTCTAGCGTTACAGGTCACGTCTGCCAGCCTTGTTACCTGTGGCGTGTCACCATAACTACTCTTTCAAATTCTTTGTCAAGTCGGGCCTTAAAGTTGTGGCTGGAGGTGGCTTCCACAACTTCCTCTTTTAGAGCATTTCACTTGATAACTTCCCGTACAGGGTAAGAGAACTTCTTACGTCCCTTCGGCTGATTTGCGCCTCCAGCCTCCACCTGTGTCCTCCTGCTTTCTTTCAATCTGAAGAGGCTATCCTTGTTCACCTTATCTATTCCCCATTAATATTTTGTAAGTTATGATCATTTCTCCTCTGTTCCTCCTATCCTCTAGGGTGGTGCGATTTAGTTCCATTAGACAATCTTCGTAACTTAGACCTCTTAACTCTCGCACCAATCTTGTTGCAATCTGCTTGAAGGGGTTCTGGGAGTTAGTTCGTCTACTCCCCAAGCCCGGCCCGAAGCCAGGCTTGACTTGTGAGAGCTTGGTCCACCAGGCTGTTGCTTGGAGCGGCCCGCAGGCCCACATAACCCACCACAGCCCGGTTGGTCCGGTACTCCTTGGAGAAAACTATCTAGTTTTATCTTGAAGATGTCCAAGGTTGTTCCGGCAATATTTCTTATACTCGGTAGGAGTGTTGAATAACCGCGGACCTCTGATGTTTATACAGTGTTCTCTGATTGTGTCTATGGCACCCCTGCTCTTCACTGGTTCTATTCTGTTGTACTTTTTCAGTGTTAACTTTAATGTTTCACAAGGTGCGTATTCCATACCGGTGATGCGTATTCCAGTGCTGGTCAAACAAATGTTGTGTAGATTGCCCTGAAAGAGTCCTGATTCAGGTTTCTAAACAATGTTCTTATGTTTGCCAGCGTCCCATATGCTGCCGATGTTATCCTGTTTATGTGTGCCTCCGGTGTGAGTGTCTGAATTATAGTCACTCACAGATCCTTCTCTTTCTGATTCCTTTAGCTGCCTCCTGGTCTCCTCTCTCCATTTCCCATCTTCATTATTTTACACTTGTTGGGATTGAATTCCAGCAACCATTTGCCTGACCACTCCTGGAGTTTGTTAAGGTCCTCCTGTAACTTCCTGTAGTCCTCGTGCGCGTGTGTGCGTGCGTGCGTGCGTGCATACTGACCATCCCCAGGATGTAGCCTACAACAGCTGTCTGACTCCCGGGTACCTTTTTACTGCTAGGTGAAGAGAAGCACCAGGTGAAAGGAAACGGTTGCCAAATGCTTCAGTCCTGCCACAGGGATAGAACCCGTGAACCTCGAGTGTCACTGACAGTCTATTGCGCCACATTGAACACTCACACACTCACTCACTCACTCACTCACTCACTCACTCACTCACTCACTCACTCACTCACTCACTCACTCACTCACTCACTCACTCACTCACTCATTCACTCAATTTCATTGTTGTTGAGGACCTTAGTATGAGTAGAGGCTACAACAGTGTGATGATGTGCTGGTGAAGAGATCATATAACCGTATGATATCACTCATATATCATATAACACGCACATATAACCCCACAGTTATAGTGCAACACCAGCGTGCAACAAGTGCATGTAACCAACCCATTATTAATGGTGTACAAACACAACTACAAGAAAAATGTTAAGATATAATAATATAATAATGATATCGTTAGATAATAATACTAATTGTTATTGTCTTAAATACAATTCAACTTTCTCCATCGGCTCCCGGTGTTTTGGGGTGGACGGTAGAGCGACGGTCTCGCTTCATGCAGGTCAGCGTTCAATCCCCCGACCGTCTAAGACGTTGGGGGGTACCATTCCTTCCCCCCGTCTCATCCCTAGTCCTTATCCTGACCCCTTTCCAGTGCTATATAGTCTATATAGCAGGCTTGGGGAGTAGAAAAACTCCCAGAACCCTATCAACCAGATGACTTAGCACTTTCCGCTGATAATTCCCTCCCGGTGTTATCCCTCAATCTCTAAGTGAAAGCCTCTTTGTACCTCTTGCCTGGACCCCGTATCTTTGTCTCCTGGAAGACCAACTCTCTTCGCTGCAACATTTTATATCGTGACATCCTCATTTATTTTCTTGGAACCATATCCTGTTTATCTATTGGGGAGCCGGTGGCTGAGCGGACAGAACACTGGGTGCGTGATCCTGTGGTCCCGGGTTCGATCCCGAACACCGGCGAGAGACAATGGGCAGAGTTTCTTTCACCCTGATGCCCCTGTTACCTAGCAGTAAATAGGTACCTGGGAGTTAGTCAGCTGTCACGGGCTGCTTCCTGGGGGGTGGAGGCCTAGCCGAAGACCGGGCCGCGGGGACACTAAGCCCCGAAATCATTTCAAGATAACCTCAAGATCCCTGGAACCCTTCCATATTGTTGGATCCCAGTGTTGCCCGCTTCGACCCCACTCTTCAGCACCCGTACAAACTCCCATATATGGCCTTGGAAGCCAAACTGTTCCAGATATCCTCAGTTCGTGAGTGCCTCAGAAGCTACTCTAGACTCTTAGAGAATCTAGACTGTCATCTTTCCCCTGATGACTGGGGGGGGGGAGGAGAGGAAAGAAAGAGGGAAGAAAGAGCCAAGCCACGTCTTGGGTCTCCGTATTTTACTGGGACCTCATCTATCTTTAGCCACATCTTCATTTTATCTTTTGATTATATCTTTAACTGGAGCTCTGTGCCGTCTTCCTGGGGCTGTGTGCCGTCTTCCTGGGGCTGTGTGCCGTCTTTCTGGTGCTGTGTGCCGTCTTCCTGGTGCTGTGTGCCGTCTTCCTGGTGCTGTGTGCCGTCTTCCTGGGGCTGTGTGCCGTCTTCCTGGGGCTGTGTGCCGTCTTTCTGGTGCTGTGTGCCGTCTTTCTGGTGCTGTGTGCCGTCTTCCTGGGGCTGTGTGCCGTCTTCCTGGGGCTGTGTGCCGTCTTTCTGGTGCTGTGTGCCGTCTTTCTGGTGCTGTGTGCCGTCTTCCTGGTGCTGTGTGCCGTCTTTCTGGTGCTGTGTGCCGTCTTCCTGGTGCTGTGTGTCGTCTTCCTGGTGCTGTGTGCCGTCTTTCTGGTGCTGTGTGCCGTCTTCCTGGTGCTGTGTGTCGTCTTCCTGGTGCTGTGTGCCGTCTTTCTGGTGCTGTGTGCCGTCTTCCTGGTGCTGTGTGCCGTCTTCCTGGTGCTGTGTGTCGTCTTCCTGGTGCTGTGTGCCGTCTTCCTGGTGCTGTGTGCCGTCTTCCTGGGGCTGTGTGCCGTCTTTCTGGTGCTGTGTGCCGTCTTCCTGGTGCTGTGTGTCGTCTTCCTGGTGCTGTGTGCCGTCTTTCTGGTGCTGTGTGCCGTCTTCCTGGTGCTGTGTGCCGTCTTCCTGGTGCTGTGTGCCGTCTTCCTGGTGCTGTGTGTCGTCTTCCTGGTGCTGTGTGTCGTCTTCCTGGGGCTGTGTGCCGTCTTCCTGGGGCTGTGTGTCGTCTTCCTGGTGCTGTGTGTCGTCTTCCTGGTGCTGTGTGCCGTCTTCCTGGTGCTGTGTGCCGTCTTCCTGGGGCTGTGTGCCGTCTTCCTGGTGCTGTGTGTCGTCTTCCTGGTGCTGTGTGTCGTCTTCCTGGGGCTGTGTGCCGTCTTCCTGGTGCTGTGTGCCGTCTTCCTGGGGCTGTGTGCCGTCTTCCTGGTGCTGTGTGTCGTCTTCCTGGGGCTGTGTGCCGTCTTCCTGGGGCTGTGTGTCGTCTTCCTGGTGCTGTGTGTCGTCTTCCTGGTGCTGTGTGTCGTCTTCCTGGGGCTGTGTGCCGTCTTCCTGGGGCTGTGTGTCGTCTTCCTGGTGCTGTGTGTCGTCTTCCTGGTGCTGTGTGTCGTCTTCCTGGTGCTGTGTGTCGTCTTCCTGGTGCTGTGTGTCGTCTTCCTGGGGCTGTGTGTCGTCTTCCTGGTGCTGTGTGTCGTCTTCCTGGTGCTGTGTGTCGTCTTCCTGGTGCTGTGTGTCGTCTTCCTGGTGCTGTGTGTCGTCTTCCTGGTGCTGTGTGTCGTCTTCCTGGTGCTGTGTGTCGTCTTCCTGGGGCTGTGGGTCGTCTTCCTGGTGCTGTGTGTCGTCTTCCTGGTGCTGTGTGTCGTCTTCCTGGGGCTGTGTGTCGTCTTCCTGGGGCTGTGTGTCGTCTTCCTGGTGCTGTGTGTCGTCTTCCTGGGGCTGTGGGTCGTCTTCCTGGTGCTGTGTGTCGTCTTCCTGGTGCTGTGTGTCGTCTTCCTGGTGCTGTGTGTCGTCTTCCTGGGGCTGTGTGTCGTCTTCCTGGTGCTGTGTGTCGTCTTCCTGGTGCTCTGTGTCGTCTTCCTGGGGCTGTGAGTCGTCTTCCTGGGGCTGTGGGTCGTCTTCCTGGTGCTGTGTGTCGTCTTCCTGGGGCTGTGTGTCGTCTTCCTGGGGCTGTGTGTCGTCTTCCTGGTGCTGTGTGTCGTCTTCCTGGTGCTGTGTGTCGTCTTCCTGGGGCTGTGGGTCGTCTTCCTGGTGCTGTGTGACGTCTTCTGGTGCTGTGTGTCGTCTTCCTGGGGCTGTGGGTCGTCTTCCTGGTGCTCTGTGTCGTCGTCCTGGTGCTGTGTGTCGTCTTCCTGGGGCTGTGTGTCGTCTTCCTGGGGCTGTGTGTCGTCTTCCTGGGGCTGTGTGTCGTCTTCCTGGTGCTGTGTGTCGTCTTCCTGGGGCTGTGGGTCGTCTTCCTGGTGCTGTGTGTCGTCTTCCTGGTGCTGTGTGTCGTCTTCCTGGGGCTGTGGGTCGTCTTCCTGGTGCTGTGTGTCGTCTTCCTGGTGCTGTGTGTCGTCTTCCTGGTGCTGTGTGTCGTCTTCCTGGGGCTGTGTGTCGTCTTCCTGGGGCTGTGGGTCGTGGAGACTCATTTCTTGCCTGAAGGCAGTCTTCACCCCCCCTCCCCCCACCGCCGTACCGTAAAACTTCTCGGACCAATAAACTCCTTATCTTCCCTCCTTACATCTCTCACCTAAACTTCCGGATGGTCTTCAACGGTCCCTCACCAGTTTCACGCCCCACTCTCCCCCCCCCCACCTCCCCCTTCCATTCTTAGCGTTCCTTCACCAGTTTCACTTCCCCCCCCCCCCCTTGCCCCTTCTTACCCCTTCCAGTAGTCTCTTCCATCTTTAGCGTTCCATCGACAGCTTCACACACTCCCCCTTCCACCCTTCCCTAACCCCTCCTTTCTTACGCCTGTCTCTTCACTCATCGCCTCTCCTCTCCCTCCTTCCCTCCTCCCTCCACCGTCCTTTTTATTACTTTAACATTTTATCTATTTTCCTGTCGATCTTATGGTAATTATTTTCATAGATTCTCCTTGGCGAGAATTCCTTCATACTCGCTATTTGTTGTGGGGGAGTGTGTGGGTGGTGGACCAGTGGAGGCACGGGTCCACACGTACCACTACGAGTACTATCTTAAGCAGGAGGATGGGTTGGTGTAACTTATATTCCTAGTAACGTACCCAACTCTGAGGTTGTCGGTGTAGAAACGTCAGCAATGGTCGTCAGCATTGGTCAGAACGAACACGTTATCTTATGTTAGGGTTTGGTCAGGGCAGTGCATTATCCTGTATCCTAATAGGTCAGCACCCTGTAGACCATCCAAATAGGTCAGCACCCTGTAGACCATCCCAATAGGTCAGCACCCTGTAGACCATCCAAATAGGTCAGCACCCCGTAGACCATCCAAATAGGTCAGCACCCCGTAGACCATCCAAATAGGTCAGCACCCCGTAGACCATCCAAATAGGTCAACACCCCGTAGACCATCCAAATAGGTCAGCACCCCGTAGACCATCCAAATAGGTCAGCACCCTGTAGACCATCCAAATATCCTCTCATAACACTACCTAATTAGCTCATATTTCAATCTCTGGAACACTTTTGTCACACAATTTTAGGCACACATTTTCACTATACAAACAACAGTTTTTCCAACACAAATATGGACAGAATTTTGTTCAAACTCGAGCAGTGTTTTGTTTTGAGACAGTTGCTCTCTAAACCGTGTTTTGGTCAAGGTGCTGAGGTTGTCGTTCAGGTTCTGGGACCTGCATCTTGGCAGCAAAATGTTGTGTCAGTAGATCAGCATTTCCTGCTTTCTGGTTGTCACGGTCCCAACTTCTTTGTTTAGTGACGGGATTCCGTCCGCCGATGAGAATTCTTGACGGTCTTTGACCAGAGACCACAAGACTTTGGATCAAATTCTTCCTGAGGAAAGTTTTGTTCCTTGTTTCTGATCCTATCTGGAGATAGCTCGGTGTTAAATATCTATTATTAGATGACCAGCTCGTCTGTAAATGTTCCTGTTGTGAGCCGAAGGATGTCTATTATGTCTTCTCCGGCTTTGTTTGTCTGCAGCCACCCGGCATCGATAACCAGATGATGGCTGGTCAGAAGACTTGCTCACACAAGGCTGGTGAGGAGATATGAACAGTTGTTAGGTACGCAGGGAGGGGCAGGTGATCACAGGTAAACAGGTGTGGGGGTGATCACAGGTAAACAGGTGTGGGGGGTGATCACAGGCTAGGTAAACAAGCAACCCGTTCTCGCACTTGCTCATAGTCAATATCTTGCTTATAAATAAGTGCATATGTGACATACTAATTTATTGTGAATATTTGAGTTTACCTTGAAAAACTGAATAGAAAACCACAACCTAACCTAACGTTCTTAGTATGTTAAGATATTACAATTAGCACTGAACCAATAACTATATTGATATTACAGTTTTATAAAAATAATAAAACAAAACTAAAATATTTAATGTAAACTAAAATATATTAAAATATTAAAAAACTAAAACTAAACTAAAATATTTTAAAAGTAATTGTAAAGTAACTCAGGATATAGTCAAATTTGGCATAAAATCTCTATTGTTTAATAAAACTGAGAGAAAAAGTTAGTGCCTTGAAAAAAATATGGCCTGGAATATGTCACATATGAACTTACTTATAAGCGAAATAGTGACTATAAGCAATAAGTCATATATGTGCTGTCTTGTGCGAGAGCAGGTTGCAACAAGGCATGTTGGGATGACAGGTGACAGTGTGATAGCATGTTCACTGTGGGTGCAAATGTCTTGGAGACGCTTGGGCTTCCTTATGCATTCACAATTAGGACAAGGGTGTGTGGGCGAGCTCTTGAGAGGGAAACATGGCGTGGGCGTGTAAGCTATGCACGAACTATTGACTTTTCATCAGTGCCAATCGATGGGCAGTAAAGTTGGCAGGATCAAGCCAACGGTGCCAATCACTGATGGACCTTCTGCCCTGCCCTCTCCTGCCTGTGTGTCCCTCTGTCCATCCAGTTTAATGTCCCTCGTACCTATGGCGTCCCTTGTCAGTCGAGTTTGTCTATGTTGAATTTCCTTGTTTGTCACATACTCATAAAACTATCCATACCTAACCTGTTATAACAACCTAAAGGCAAATATCAGAGATATTGATGTTTATTACATATACTGTGTGCGAGGTGCTTGATGTCACTCTAACTTATTGAGAAACTCTTGGATCAGGACGGCAAGATCCTACCAGCATCTTGGGTCACCCCAGACACACACACAAGACTTACGGACCTCACGGTATTATCATAAGGTCCAGAACCTGGAGTCGACCAAACGCACTTGGAATTTGGAGGCACTGAGCAGGTTCCTAGCATAATTGTTACATGTAACCTGCATACACTCTGTTGTAAGTGTTTTCCCCCAAACGTCAAATACAAAATGAACTCAAAATTTTTGGAGCAGGACGGCTAGATCAAACCGGCAACGTGGATCACCCCAGACGGCCACCTTGCCCATGGACCATAAGACCTTCACAGGTTTCACAACCTGGAGTCTGCCTCAGTGTCCAGCACATCCTCCTAAAATGAGAGTACTTATAGTGACGATATGGTCGATCGTACAAATATGGACGTGATGGCGTTCCTTAATGTTGGTACGGGACAATAATGGTTGGACTCCTTTCCTTTCACCTAGTACCTAACGGTAAATAGGTATCTGGAAGTTAGTCAGCTTTTATGAGGTTGCATCCTGGGGAAGGTCTGTGTGTGTGTAATTACCTAAGTGTAGGTACAGGAGTGGAGCTATGCTCTTGGTGTCCCGTCTTCCCAGTACTCTTCGTCGTATAACGCTTTGAAACTACTGACGGTTTTGGCCTCCACCACTTTCCCATTTAGCTTGTTCCAACCCTCTAC
Source organism: Procambarus clarkii (assembly GCF_040958095.1). Classification (NCBI taxonomy): domain Eukaryota; kingdom Metazoa; phylum Arthropoda; class Malacostraca; order Decapoda; family Cambaridae; genus Procambarus; species Procambarus clarkii. The sequence goes on from NC_091171.1 coordinate 12,084,186, forward strand.
CACTCGGTTTATTAAAGAAAACTTTCTAATATTTTTTCACCACCTTTGTTTTCCTAGGTTGAATCCGTGCTCTTGTTCTTGAGGTCGCTGGTTTCAGGAATTCCTCTGTGTCAATTTGGTCGACTCCTATTATTGTTTTGTAAGTGGTGATCATATCACCTATCTTTCTTCTATCTTCTAGTTTTGGCATGTTTAACGCCTCGAGCCACTTCTCGTAATTTTTTTTTAGTTCCGGAAGCCATTTTGTAGCAGGCCTTAATTTGTACCTTTTCCAGTTTCTTAATGTGCGTCTTGACATTTGGGCGCCATACACCTGCTGCATATTCCAGTTTTGGTCTCACAAAAGTCATGAACAGTTTCTTCAGTATTTCACCACCATATAATTAGCAGCAAGTGTGAAGTTGGAAAGTGACGCACACGCTCCTCTCACAATGTTCTTTATGTGTTCCTCTGGCCACACCTTACTATACAACCCCCCCCCCATAGGTCTCCTTTATCAGAGTTCTGTAATTCCTTTCCACATAATTTGTAAGTTGTGTGTGGTCTATTTTATCAGATTCCACATTCCATAACATGGCATTTATTCACATTGAATTCCATTTGCCACCTGACGTTCCAAGCACTTATTTTACCTAGATCAATGATGTGAAGGACATTACAATCGTCAACGTCTCTTATCATCCCCAGTATCTTAGTATCAAACATGTTCATATAATTCTGTATTCCTTCTGGTACATCTCTTATGTACCAGAAGGAATGAACCAGATGAACATTACTGGTGCAAGAACTGAACCCTGTGGTACTCCGCTAGTAACACTCCTCCTGTCAGACACATTGTCTCTGATTACTGCCCTCATCTGTCTGTCAGAAAATTAGTCATCCATATCAGAAGTCTCCCTGTCACCCTCCAGCATCTTCCAGTTACCAGAACAGCCTCTTATGTGGGACTATCAAAAGCCTTTTGTAGGTCCAGATAGACACAGTCAACCGAACCACCTCTTTCCTGTAGTATCTCTGTGGCTCTATCATAAAGCTAAGTTGATTTGTTACACAGGATCTTCCCGTTAGAAAACAATACTGTCTGTCCGCTATTATGTCATTACTCTCCAGGTGTTCTACCCATTTGGCTTTAAATATTGTTTCTAGTGTGTTGACCATCACGTTTGTTAATGATACGGGTCTGTAATTTAGAGGTTCCTCTCAACAACCATTTTTATTGATTAGTACTATATTTGTTTTTGTTTTCGATATATCTGCTAAGATTCCTGTGCTTAAGGTTGTCTGAAATATTAATTGGAGTGGAATGCTCAGTTCAGTTGCACATTCTCGCAGCACCCAAGGTGAAACTCCATCAGGTCCAACTGCTTTATTTCTTCCTGGCCCCTTGAGTAATTGTTCCACTTCGTCTTGAGATACCTCTATGTATTCTATGGCGTGTTCTGGAATGGGCATTGGGTCCAGCTCTCTTAAATCCTCATTTTATACAAAGAAACTTTGGAACTGTTTATTTAGCGTTTCACACATTTCTTTTTCATTCTCAGTAATCCAGTTCTCCCTTGTCAATCTCTGGATATTATCCTTTACGTGCAGCTTGCTTTTAATGAATTTATAGAAAAGGTCTGGATCTATTTTACATTTATCCGCTATACCTTTCTCAAAGTTCCTGTCTGCCTCTCTCCTCGCTGCTGTGTAGTTGTTTCTTGCTTGCTTGTAGTGCTGGTATGTTTGTGGGTTCGGCCTCTTCCTATATTGTACCCATTTTGTTGTCTTTTCCTCTCTGGTCCTCTCACAATATATGTTGAACTAATCCTGTTTTCTGGTCCTGCATCTCTACTCGCCTAATTGTGCTTGCCGGGGTTGAGCTTTGGCTCTTTGGTCATCTCTGTTTTGGAATGAATGATTGTGTTCCTTCATCGTATATTTCACAATTTGACATAATCTCCTTTACTTCCTTGCCTAGAAAGAAGTCTGACCAATTAAATTCATTCAATAATTTTCTTAAGTTCCCCATAGTGTCCACTCTTGAAATCAAGTTTATCAACTGTTTCAATGTCCAAATTCTCTTCTAGATTATATCACAAAGCATATCTAATGTCCAACAGGACATGATCAGTCTTTCCCAGGGTAGGAAGGTACTGGATGTCAAATATCTCTTCTTCTTTCCTGGTGAATATTAGATCCAGTACTGACGGAACGTCCCCTTCCCTCATTCTTGTGGCCTGCTTGACGTGTTGACACATGAATGTCTCCAAGATGAGGTTTACAAATCTGCCTGTCCAAATGTCCTCCGTTCTTGCCTCGTAGGCCTCCCAGTCTGTTGCCTTTAAGTTGAAGTCCGCCAGTACCAACAATCGTGATTTATCTTTATCTGCTTTTACTATGATCTCTCTCCTGATAATTATAAAACCCTCGAATTTGGTATCTGGTTCCTCCGTGACTCCGTCGTTCCTCTTGCTGACCACCTGTATGGAAAAATGAGTTTCCTTAGCTGTTCCCAACAGTATCTTGTATTTGGTGATCATGTCTCCCACTCCTTTCTCTACTAAACTCAACTCTACTGGTCTTGTCGGAAATGATTTCGCTTTTTCTATCTTAGTTTTGGTTCACGAGGTGCAATTAGCTTCCATGCCGGTGCTACGTACTAAGATACGGGACTAACATGGGTTGTTTGGACTGTCATTAATGAGTACTTAAGTTACCAGCGTGGCATATGGCGCCGATGATACCGTGTGTGTGTGTGTGTGTGTGCATGTGTTAGTGAACCCTCTCCTCTCCATCTTCTCCTTCCCAGGCCTGCATTTGCCTCTCTTTATGGGAAGGGGAAAAGACATTACAGGAATAGGAAATAAATGCAAGAGGAGCTGGAGGAAGAGAAAGAGAAAGAAAAATAAGAAAAATGAGAAAGAGGAGGTAGCAGTAGAAGGGACAGGAGGAAAGGAAGGAAGAAGAGAGGGAAGTAAAGAGGGTGGCGGTGGTAACGACCACATAATGGTAATGAGCACTGTAGCGTCGCGCCATCTACACCTCAACATCATTTTGTTTAATGATGCGCTCCCACAATTATAGAAGGGAAGCCAGTTGATGAGGCACGCTTACAGCTTAACCCACGCCCACACGCTGACAGCTTAACCCACGCCCACACGCTGACAGCTTAACCCACGCCCACACGCTGACAGCTTAACCCACGCTGACAGCTTAACCCACGCCCACACGCTTACAGCTTAACCCACGCCCACACGCTGACAGCTTAACCCACGCCCACACGCTGACAGCTTAACCCACGCCCACACGCTGACAGCTTAACCCACGCCCACACGCTGACAGCTTAACCCACGCTGACAGCTTAACCCACGCCCACACGCTAACAGCTTAACCCACGCCCACACGCTGACAGCTTAACCCACGCCCACACGCTTACAGCTTAACCCACGCCCACACGCTTACAGCTTAACCCACGCCCACATGCTGACAGCTTAACCCACGCCCGCGCACACTCATAAACAAACACTCACACACGTATAGTCGGTCACACTCGTACATATATATCTATATGGGAAATGTCTTTTCGAGGTTGGAGGTAAGACGCTTGGGGCTAGTAGCTTCATCAGGATTTTCCCAGTAATTACGATTGGGTACGTGCTCAACATGTGCGGGATTAGCGGTAAAGAAAAGTGCCAGTTGACTGTCAACGTGACTCCCACAACACTTGCAATACCATATGACTTGACCCTGATTTATTATTATTATTATTTTTATCATATAAACTTTATATGATGATCACACCAAAGTTTAAGAAACCCTAATCATAATACACTTCCTTGGAACCCCAAAAATCTTTAATATGGTTTTTCCCATTACATTTTATAGATTTTTTTTATTGATGAAAGATCCGTATTGCACGGGATGGTTATCACATAGAGTCTGATCAATAGTCTGCAAAGTTTACCAGTGTAGACTACAGGTCACGTGGCCCTGTATGACTAACCATCCTGTGTGATGAGGATGGTTAGCATCACGTAGCTAGCTTTTTGACACCATGCACTTCCCTTCATATAGTCTAGGGCAGCTGCACACATGCACATGTACCTAAATGTGTTAATAAAAAAAAACGACTGTATGAAGTGCCCAACACCAGACCTCTGTCAATTTAATTTAATGTAAGATGGTCTATAGCTTAAGGGGGCGTCAGATTGTCAGAATCAAAGTTGTTCAATGTCAACCAATATTATTTGACTAGTTGTATATGAAAAGTGCTTTAATTGTCCCAAGTTTCAGTACTGCAGCATAAAGAGAAAGGGAGATTTTTTTGTTTTTGTTTTTTTTCAACGTTTTTTACACATTTTCAAGTCCACACTTCAGAACACACGTTTCAGATATAATTATTCTGTGACACTTTTCTGACACATTAGCATATAATAAAGGACCTTGAGATATAGAATTTCCAAAACATCTTTAGTTTTCCTAATACAAATGTTCAAAGTTCCCAATTTTTTTTTGCAAATATGGCATGTTTATTTCTATTATAAAATCAATAAATGAACTTAGAGAAAAATGAAAACTCTCAAATGTAGAGACATGCCCTCCACATATACTGTGTAAGTTTCATGTAAATTGAATAAAAAATGAATCAGTTTTGTAAACGTTTGTGTCAATTGAAAAAAAAAACAGAAATGAATGAAGTCTAAGGTTCTAAAATCTGTGGCTGAGGTTGACATCAACCAATTTTCTCCAAAATTGGCGTACTTACAGATAGGCTTACGTACAGTCAGGTGTGTAAGTTTGATGCAAATCGCCCGAAAAAAAATGAAAAAAACAAATTAAAAAAAAAAAAATGCTTTTTTTTTTTCTTAATTTTTTTTTCAATTAAACTAATTATAATATTTGTTTAATATATACTATTGTGATAGCAAAGAGTCATAGCTATGATTTCAGTTGACACTTTTGATTGATAATCGATTTTGACCATTTTGGCATAATTTTCACAACTACTTCAATATTTTTTTTCTCCCTTCCTATTTATGCTACGATGCTGAAACTTGGACCAGATGAAACACTTTTCATATAGAACTTGTCAAAAAAGTTTGATTGAAATCGAACGAGTTTTCATTTGTTGTATTTTTAGGGCAAATTGGAAACTGTTGGCGCTTTATTGAAAAAAAAATAATAGTAATAATAATTATTATTATTATTATTTTTTTTTTTTTTTTTTTTTTTTGCAAAAGGGGGAGGTCCCAAAAATGCTAAGTTTTCAATTTCATCTTTATCAGCTCCTAACTGAGCTAGGAGAATGATTCAAAGTGCATTCAAAAGGAAATCTATCAAATAGTAAGCTACTAATTTTATAAGGAACACTTAAAATTTGCGTAGAAAAAGATTATGGCAATTTGTAGTTTTTAAAGGAAAATTCAACCCCCAAGATTAATCCAAAGTTTGAAAATTCACATATGGAAGTTATGGCCAATCAAATGTATACAAGTGGCAATCTAGAAATTCATGATCATTTAATTGTAAATATTGTAGATGTTGACAACTATTGACAAGTTGACTGAAAAGAGTGAAAAATATATTTTGATTCGAATATAGTGCTCAATGAATCGAATCTGTAACCCGTACATACATTTGTTAAGTTCAATTTGGTTAGATTGGTAAAGGAATATTAATTATACAAACCATCCCCATGTTTAGATAGTAACTATTGTGACGATCGTCAATAGTCAGTATTCGAACGTTCTTAGCTTTTATATATTACTATACTGACTAGTAAGAAAATCTTTTAAAATGAATGAAGCTAAAAAACGTAAATATTCCTAGGCCTAATATAGCACACATATGTACTATATTAGGCATCAGATATCGTGTACAGCATTAGATCCAGGAAGGTTAGGTTAGTTTGTTAAAGCAACACAAGTAAAAAAGTTTTCCGGTTTGTCCAACTCAGTAGTGTCGATTTCTACGTTCTAATATCTTTGTACGTCGGTATATGTACTTTGGTTCTCATCGTTACTATTAGTACTACCAAAACAGGAGGATGGGCTGGAATTATAACGTATGCCTAACTACAATGTATATTGTTGCGTGGACCGCCTGAATGCACAATTCACCCGAATAATAATAATAATATTATTATTAAATAATATTATTATAGAAAGAATAATACTCCCCCATGTAAACAGCCTAGGAGTCACCTAGTTTATTTTAATAATGTTTAGAGAGGAGGCGAGATGCCAAAGATATGAATTATCTAAATTGTTAAGTTCGTTGGTAGGTGAAAGAGTGAGCACTGGAGCAATATGGCGGGTCACCTTAGGGATTCCCGCCAAATACACCAGAAGCGGTGACATGGCTTCTCCGAGTTTTAAGAAGTCTGATTGGTGGGATGCGGAGGTGTGTCCAGTTTGACCAATCAGGGAGCGCCCAAGGCGTGACGTAGTGGATGTCGGCGCCAGAGCTGCTTGGCGGGAACGCCGCCCGGTGTCACTAGCCACCTGAGGAAGGACGTGACAGGTCGCGTCGCACGGGGGTCCCACATAGGTGAGGTTTAAGCCACCAGAAGGGACATTGCTCTAAGCTGTACTCGAGAGGCAACATAGAGGACCTACTGGTGAACTCTAGAGGAAGAGTTAGAAAGCTGGAACATGACAGGTCACAAGAAGCTCCGTGACGTCGGTACTCCTGTGTCTCAAGAGGTGGTGCTGAGGGATCGGGAGTCGATCCGTGGGCCGTACCAGGTTGGAACTGCTGGCAGCGAGAGAAAGCAAGTCCGGGCCTAATGTATCGGCAATATAGCAGCCCTGGGGAAGTACTGCTGCTGTAAGTACTGTACTGTAAGTGCTGTTGCAACTGAGGTACAGCACTAATACAGAGGAAAACGTACCACTATTCAGCGTTGAAGATGGATGAAAGTCTGGGAGACTTTCGCCTAATAATAGTGAGATCGTCTGAGATCAGTCCTCGAAAGTTCGCCGACCAGCTGGGAGCAGAGATCCACCGTGGTGTTACTAAAGAGAAGAGGAACTCTGCAGGAAACACACGAGAGGTCGCCAGAGGGACCATCTACCAACTACAACAGGCTGCTAGGACTGCAGGTTCTGGTCTTCACTAGTAAGGTAGATAAAATTTCCCTCCATATTTTCCTTGTTTGAAAGTGAAAAATATTTATTTCTATGTTCGCGGAGTGATTCATTGTGGCGACAGAGCCAATGTTTGACAGCATAACTGTCTTTAATATAGTTTAATTTAATTTAGCTGAGTGTAAACTTGTGTTGCACAATATTTTATTGATCCCTGATAAATTGTGTGTGATTAATTAAAAGACGAAAGCAATTATACATGTAAATTCTTAGTAATATTGCTTTGCTTAAACTCTTGGTAAATCAAAGCCTAATGAGTTTACTGATCAAAGTTGTAGGGTGTTGCCATATTGTTATTAACCCGCGGGAGTGTTGCCACCTATGACAGCCAAGATATTTGCGACCGTACACACCTCCCCCCCCCCCGCGACCGTCCAGCTCCCAGTGGAGGGGGTGAGAGAGAGAGGGGGGGGGGGGGTTGTTGCCATTCCATTGCAATATCGTATCTCAAGGTAAAGTTATTTACAGTTTAAGACAGGAGGGTCTTGATTTGTCCTCACCCGGCCTCATCATGTTACTGGGTCATCTACCAGATGTCACTGTACCGGGTGGGTGTACTGGGTCAACTACCAGATGTCACTGTACCGGGTGGGTGTACTGGGTCAAATACCAGATGTCACTGTACCGGGTGGGTGTACTGGGTCAACTACCAGATGTCACTGTACCGGGTGGGTGTACTGGGTCAACTACCAGATGTCACTGTACCCGGTGGGTGTACTGGGTCAACTACCAGATGTCACTGTACCGGGTGGGTGTACTGGGTCATCTACCAGATGTCACTGTACCGGGTGGGTGTACTGGGATAACTACCAGATGTCACTGTACCTACTCTTACCCTTTGACCAGACCACACACTAGAAGGTGAAGGGACGACGACGTTTCGGTCCGTCCTGGACCATTCTCAAGTCGATGGTCTTACCCTTCACTATTACCTTCTGTGTATACTTTTGCCCAAATTATTGAACCAATATTGAAGTGCAACGGTGAAGAGTAGTGGAGTAAGTAGAGGATGGTGTTAGTGGAGCTTGGTATGGTATGGGGGGGGGGGGCGAGGCGTCTGGTCGACGACCGGGCCGCGGGGACACTGAGCCCCGAAATCAGCTCAAGGTAACCTCAAGGTACCTAGTTGTATTCACCTAGTTGTGCTTGCGAGGGTTGAGCTCTGTTCTCTAAGCCCGCCTCTCAACTGTCAATCGATCAACTGTTACTTATGTTATGATCTCAGCCTACAGGAGAAACGAGTCTCCCTCCTTGAGAGTTATTCGTCAAGCCTGACCTGATTAGAAGGTCTAGCAAATATTGAGGTGATAACGCATATGTAAAATAGTTGCTTGGATATGTATAACAGTTTGAGATTATGGGCAATGAAGAAGAAAACAGATAAATGACTGGCTAGGAGATGTGGACATTTTGCTGGAGGCGTGAGGCTCGCTTCTGGAAGGGCTTTGACCTCACTTGAGTGCCAGACATCGCAGGGGGAAGCCGCGCTCCGTTTGAGCTCCCGTCAGAAGGGAACCCCTAGTGATATATCTCGAAGAGAAGAGAAGTGTGTAGACGTACCAGCTGTGGAATCGAGCTGGGAACGTTGTGGTCTCAAGTCCTGGTCGACGAGCAGATATTAAATCGCCCAGAAGCATTATTGTGGGCTGTGTGGAGCGCCCTGACCAGACGCCGTCAGAGGGAAAGCGCCCTCGATCAGTTAATCTGTGGTTTGTCTTTGGGGAAGAAGTTGCTGAGAACTTCGAAGCCAGCAGATGAAGTAGCTGATGAGACTCCAAGGTAGTGGAGCAGAGGACCTCGAGCTGTGAGGAGAAGCAGCAGTGAAGAGGAGTGTCACGTGCTTCTGTAGAGGTGGAGAAGCACCACAGTTGCTCGGGGAAACTTCATGGTGTGGCAGCCAAGGAGCTGTGGAGGAACCCAGCAGAAGTAGTAGAGCACCATAGTTGCTCAGGGAAACTTCATGATAGCAGCCTGGAGGAGCTGCAGAGGATCCTGGTAGTGAAGCCCGGAAGAACCTAAGGATATTAGGGTTGTGAACTTCCAGAGGTGGAAGGGGAAGTTCTGGTGGATTACTTATAGGGAGTTGATAGTGTTTGGTTGTCATTAGCGTGCAAGACGCAGTGAGAAGTGAGTGACTGTTTGCATTCTTATGTCAAGGAGTGATTTATTCTGAAGCTTAGAGTTGCAGTCGTAGGCTTGATTACCTACAGATGTATGCGTTCTAGGACTGATATTGATCGATTAATCATTGTTGTGTATCAATGAACATTTATACTGATATATGTTATTGCATTCAAATGCTGGTTTTCTATATATACATTATCTTGCTGATAGTGCAACAGTGTATGTAGGCTTGACCAACTTGAGGAGGTTAATAGTATCAGGTGGTGAACCAGGAGATAGGATACCACTTGATAAGCTGATAATAGAGTTCTGAAGGTGTTGGAGTGCAACCTGATTGTGATATTATAGAGTATAGGATTCATTATTATTATATGTGTGTATGTGCTTTGTCCAGTAAATGTGTCACAATTTGCTGGTGTTTGCCCTTGTCCTAGTGAGGCTTCCCAGGAAGTAGTGAAGAAGGAGAGAGAAAGAGAAAGAACCAAGAACCACTGCTGTGGACAGGGTAAGAGGTAATACTAGTAAGTCATAGGGGATTGAGGAGATCATATCTCATAAGGAGAGAGTGGGGAGTCACAGCGGTTCGAGTGGGTGTGTGCACGTGACAACGAGGCTAAGTGTTGGAGCCGCATCCCCTAAACGTGTGACGCTGAGCCCCTCTCCAAGAGCCAGAAGCGCCAAGGGTGATCTCCTAGTATAAGCACTCTGCCGAGTTGTGGGTTGGGTTGTCCATAGAGAAGGATCGACGACGACAACACCAACCAACCCACAGTCTATAATACTTACTACTATATTTTTTCTTCACCCCCCCCCCCTCCGGAAGCAGCCAATAACAGCTGGCTAACTCCCATGTACCTATTTACTGCTAGGTAACAGGAGCATCAGGGTGAAGGAAATTGCCCATTGTTTCTCGCCGGCGCCGGGAATTGAACCCCGGACCATAGGATTACGTGTCCAGCGCTGTCCATTCATCCCCCAATGTGTGTGTGTATTCACCTAGTTGTGTTCACCTAGTTCTGTTTTCTGCGGGGGTTGAGCTTTGGTCTTTCGGCCTGTGTGTGTGTGTGTGTGTGTGTGTGTGTGTGTGTGTGCGCGTGCGCGCGCGCGCGCGCATGCCAGGTATGTTGTCATTAAGGGTCTTAGCTCTGCATTAGAAGCTGGTAAGGACTGTGTGTGTACAAATGTAAGTAGGAGTGAGGAACACAACGAGGAAATTACAAGTATATACAAATATGCGAGTATAGTCCAAAGAAGGAGGCGAGGAGCTTGGAGCTAGCAGCACCCCAATGTGTGGGGTGTGGGACGGACACAGGCTGGTCGGGGTTATCTTGAGGTTATATCGAGATGATTTCGGGGCTTTAGTGTCCCCGCGGCCCGGTCCTCGATCAGGCCTCCACCCCCAGGAAGCAGCCCATGACAGCTGACTAACACCCTGGTACCTATTTTACTGCTAGGTAACAGGGGCATAGGGTGAAAGAAACTCTGCCCATTGTTTCTCGCCGGCGCTCGGGACCACAGGATCACAAGTCAGTTTGCTGTCCGCTCGGCCGACCGGCTCCCCTAGGCCTAAACTGGGGTAGGCCTAAACTAAATCCAGGATGAAATCAGGAATGTGATGTCCGTAGTAAGAGAAGTTACTGTGAAGTTGATCCCACTGTTTATCCGCACAGTTCCTTAATATATTAAAATTAGGTTATCTTTTCACTATTACAAGCAAAGTATGATAAAAATAGGTGTGAAGTTTCCCATTATCAGTACATAATGTTTTACAGTATTGTAAGAAAATACCACTGAAGAAAACAAAGTACAGATATTGTGTACAATAAAATGTACATCAACTAGACCTCATCTTGGTCAGGGGCAATCAATTCCAGGAGCTAAGAAAAACGTACGTGAGACTATCGCTGGCAGATGCAGTCTAAACTCATAACCATTTGTCTTTAATAAATATCATTGATTACAAAAATTAAGCTGTTGCTTTGATGTTCATTAATAAATAGTCTCATTTCCTGCCACACTTGTCTGTTCTTTTTGTTTGTTCATTGTTCCTTGTTTCCATATTCCCTTACACTTTACCCTCGCTCTCCACCTTTTCTTTCACTTCAACCCCATCCTATATATACACCCTCTTCCCTCCCTGCACCTGCCACAGCTGTGGTCTACCTGCCCGCCCCCCCCCTCCTCCCCATCATGGAGGAAGGAGGGGGGGGGGGAAGTACTGACATTTATCCTGCAGGTAATGTCTCCAGGTCAACATGTTGACGGGGCAGACGGGGAGGGGGGGGGGGGTCTGCATTTGTTTTTCTTCCCTGTCTCTTGTCCAACCACTTGGGCTGGACGGTAGAGCAACGGTCTCGCTTCATGCAGGTCGGTGTTCAATCCCCCGACCGTCCAAGTGGTTGGGCACTGTTCCTTCCCCCCGTCCCATCCGAAATCCTTATCCTGATCTTAGTGCTATATAGTGGTAATGGCTTTGCGTTTTCCCCTAGTATTTCCATTCCCTTTCCTTTGTGTCCCCTCTAACCTTCCCCCCCCCCCACCTGTCTCCCCTCCTTGCCTGACTCCTTCCAAGGTCCTCCCTCACTTCCCCACCTGTCTCACCTCCCCACCTGCCTCACTCCCCACCTGCTCTACATGCCAGCCTCTCACCTGCTCTACATGCCAGCCTCTCACCTGTCTCACCCTACACTTATTTTTCCCCCTCCTACCTGCCTTACATTCCCCACCCGTCCTCTCTCTCTCGCTGCATTCTCTTGTGTTTACTCTGGCTCTCTCCCTCCTCATGCCCCGCCCTCGGGGCCACTGCTGTAGGAGGCCGGGGAGGGAGGGAGGGAGAGAGAGAGGTGGGGGAGAGGGAGGGGCATCTCCTCTGCAGGTTATGTGGGGATATCGTCAATATTTATCCTGCAGGCGTGGTCGACGGCGGTCGTTTATAAATGCTGCGTGTGGAGATCTTCACCGGCTGTAAACTGTTCCGTGTGAGGAGGGGGGGAGGGGGGGGCATGGGGTGAGGGAGTATTCTTTAGGGAGGGGTGTAGGCGTGGGGTGGGAGTGAGAGTTATAAGGATGGGCGGGATTATGGGTGTGTGTGTGTGTGTGTGTGTGTGAGGTAGGTATGATGTAGGTATGAGGGGGTGTGAGGTAGAGGGGTGTGATATACGGTTATGTTACACATGTTAACCAGGAAACGGTATAACCAACTAGAGGAAAAGAATATATACACGCATGATCTTATTTTCACAAATAAAGCAAATAATGATGGATGAATTAATTAGGAAGATGCTTACAAACGCCTGTTACTCGGGTCATGAAGGTCAGACAAGCGAGGACGATGGACCAGTGCAGTCACTCCCAAATTCAAAGAGGAGGAAAATTCAGCAAAATAAATTTTAATAATGAGCAGATTAACTGGGAACAAATAAATAAGAGCTCACAGAAATAAGAGGAAAAACTTGTCTTAAATTTTGCAAACAAATGCAAACTTAAATCGATGCCTGGAAAAAACATAGGATTATTAGCCCTAGAAATAGACTGAAGATGCATACCACCAAGAAAAAGATGGAACTTGTAATGAGGACGGTGTTACCTCTATAGGCAAAGAAACAACTCATAGTACAACCTGAACGCCCCCACTCTACCTTAAGAATGAAGAGGAACGTTATGTAGAGAAATAGAAACGATTGAGCTAAAGCTACACGTATCATAAAATCCCGAAGAGGCAGAGAGGGCAAAAAGTCTTAAGTGAAAAAGAGAGGATTCCAAAATACTTTCTCCTGTGTCAATTGTCGAACAAAATCTACCTCTAACATTGGGTCCCTGCTCGAGAGTGAGGCAACTCTCACAGATGACGACAAAGAGGCGAGTGGAATACTGAGGCTACAGTAACATTCTGTTTTCAGTGAGGCACTAAACACACAAAAGATCGATAACCCAAGGGAGTTCTTCGTGAATGTGATATCAACATCAAATCAATTATCAGATGTCACTAACCACTCTGGACTTTGACACAACAATAGACAACATGTCCATGCACTTCGCACCGACTTCTGGAGTTCCATATTCATCAAGAATTAAAAACTCACATGCCTTTAACATTATTTATAAAGGAAGCCTAGATACCGGTGTTATCCCCAGCACACTTAACACAGCGGGGACTCCACTTCTCCATAAAGGAGAAAGTGAAGAAGTGGCTAAACATAATACAGATAGGAGTAACATCAACACTCTCTGAACGACGGCCGAGATGAGAAAACGTGTGGACTCTGTGACAACATAACCCTGGACAACACGTGTTTACAACACGCAGCTCTTGCTGGACCACTATGACGTCACCTTAACAACAATGGCAGACGACCAAATTACTGATGAACGTTGCACAAATTTCGCGAAAGCTTTCGACAGCTGTGGCCATGGTGTTATTGCACACAGATTGCGCTCAAAAGGAATTACTGGTAATGTAGGGAGATGAATCTTTAATTTCATAATGAATAGAATCCAGAGTGTAATAGTCAACAAAGTCAAATCCATCCACCGTGCAAAGTTCAATCCCCCAGGGTACTGCGTTTGTTCCAGTACTGTTTATTTTTCTCGTACCATACACGACACAAACTATAGTATCGTATGATCTTTTGCAGATAATACCAAGATTTTATGAGTAAACAATACAGAAGACTCGGCAAACCTTCAAACTGATGGACATCAGGTCTTTCAATTGGACACGGAAAATAATATGACGTTTAATGAAGATAAGTTCCAGCCTCTGCGCTGTGGAATAACGGAAACCACATCCACCACGAAGTCAAACCAAACTACAGGACGAAAAAGTAATACAAATTATTTGGGAATTATCGTGTTCAGAAGATCTTACCTTTAAAGAACACAATAAAGAAACTGCCACAACTGCAAGAAAAATGACGTTGGATGAAAAAAAGAGATGCCATACCAATGACTGTCCTTTTCAAAGATGGTTCTCTAGAGTGGAATATTCTTGCACACTAAGAGACCCATTCAAAGCTGGAGAAGTTGCTGACCTGGAGAACCTGCAGAGATCATTTACTGCTAGAATCCACTCGTTAAAACATTAAATTATTGGGACCGACAAAATTTGTATAATAAGTTTTCCCTAAAGGGCAGGCGGGAGGGATACATAATAATTTACATTTAGGGAAAATATTAGGACTGGTTTAAACTCTTCACCCAAATAACTGCACACGAGACCAGAAGGCTGGCAGGATGCCAAATTGAAACACCAGAGGTGCAATAGGCACGTTGAGAGAGAACTGTCAACATACAGTACACACACCACCAACTTCACAGGTCTTCCAAATTGGAGAACCATCCGAGAGAGAGCCGGTTTGACTTATGATGGATGGATGTTGTCGAGGAATACCTTGGAAAACTTTTCCAAGGGACTCGAACAGCTCTGGAATTAAACTAAGGCTGCATAGTTAAGACTTGTCAACACACTCCTACACTGAGGAGAACCTTAATGAGGACCTTAAACATAATACAGGCTACAAAACACAAATGTAAATGTTTGTAGGAAAGCAACATGTAAAGGATTTTGGAATAATGATGTCCGACGACCTAACGTTTAGGGAGCATAACGAAGCAAATATTGCGTCAGCCAGAAAAATGATAGGATGAATTAAGAGAACTTTCAAATCCAGGGATCCCATCACAATGGTTGTACTCTTCAAGTCACTTGTGCTGTCCGGTCTTGAGTATTACTCAGTACTCACTTCCCTCTTCAGAGCAGGAGAGATTGCCGAAATAGAGGGAATACAGAGAACATATACGTCACGCATAGACGCGATAAAGCACCTAAATTATTGGGATCGTCTCAAAGCTCTCCAAATGTACTCACTAGAAAGGAGACGAGAGATATGAAATAATATACACGTGGAAAATACTGGAGGGCCAAGTCCCTAATCTACACAGTAAAATAACAACATACTGGAGTGAACGATATGGAAGAAAATGCAGCATAGAAACAGTGAAGAGCAGGGGTGCCATAGGCACAATCAGAGAACACTGTGTGAACATCAGAGGTCCGCGGTTATTCAACATCCTCCCAGCGAGTATAAGAAATATTGCTTGAACAACCGTGAACATCTTCAAGAGAAAACTAGATAGATTTATTCAAGGAGTGTTGGACCAAACGGGCAGTGGTTGATATGTGGGCCTGCGGGCCGCTGCAAGCAACAGCCTGGTGGACCAAGCTCTCACAAATCAAGCCTGGCCTCGGGCCGGGCTTGGGGAGTAGAACAACTCAAAGAACCCCATCCAGGTACAATCTAGGTACATAAATACTTTATAAACCCCATCGAAGGATAGCTAATCAACGGGGCTGTGACTCATACGTCAGGTTGGGAGCAGCCTGGTTGAACAGACCCCCAACCAGGAGACCTGGTAGAGGTCGGGCCGCGGGGACGTTGGTCCTGGAATCATGGACAGGT
This sequence comes from Procambarus clarkii, assembly GCF_040958095.1. Lineage (NCBI taxonomy): Eukaryota > Metazoa > Arthropoda > Malacostraca > Decapoda > Cambaridae > Procambarus > Procambarus clarkii. The sequence goes on from NC_091171.1 coordinate 12,099,898, forward strand.
AACAGCAAGGTAAGGTGTGGTGTGTGAAGGTGTGATGGCCGTGAACGTATCGGGTATGACTGAGGGAATGAAATGTGTGGTTGTTAATGTGGGGGATTAGTCTTGGAATATATTGAGGGTAAGAGAGTAGAGTTGTGTGTAGGAGTTGAGAGGAAAGTGTAGCGGGTGAGGAGATGGGGTCTTACCGCTACCACCCACCCCACCCCACCGCTGCCACCCACCCCCACCGCTGCCACCCACCCCCACCGCTGCCACCCACCCCCACCGCTGCCACCCACCCCCACCGCTGCCACCCACCCCACCGCTGCCGCCCACCCCACCGCTGCCACCCACCCCCACCGCTGCCGCCCACCCCCACCGCTGCCGCCCACCCCCACCGCTGCCGCCCACCCCCACCGCTGCCGCCCACCCCACCGCTGCCGCCCACCCCACCGCTGCCACCCACCCCACCGCTGCCACCCACCCCACCGCAGCCACCCACCCCACCGCAGCCACCCACCCCACCGCAGCCACCCACCCCACCGCAGCCACCCACCCCACCCACCCACCCCACCGCAGCCACCCACCCCACCGCAGCCACCCACCCCACCGCTGCCACCCACCCCACCGCTGCCACCCACCCCACCGCTGCCACCCACCCCACCGCTGCCACCCACCCCACCGCTGCCACCCACCCCACCGCTGCCACCCACCCCACCGCAGCCACCCACCCCACCGCTGCCACCCACCCCACCGCTGCCACCCACCCCACCGCTGCCACCCACCCCACCGCTGCCACCCACCCCACCGCTGCCACCCACCCCACCGCTGCCACCCACCCCACCACTACCATCCACTACCACACACACACACACACACCAGGTGTCATAGTGGCAGAGCCCGGGAGGGAAACTCGTTGCTCTCAAGGTAATCCTCCACTTAACTATGCAGCCTTCGTTTAATTCCCGAGCTGTTCGAGCCCCTTGGAAAAGTTTTCTAAGGTATTCCTCGACAACATCCATCATCTTAAGACAACCCGGCTTTCTCGCGGATGGCTCTCCAATTTGGAAGACCTGTGAAGTTGGTGGTGTGTACAGTAGAGGGGGGAAGGGGGGTCTTGGTACGGGATTTTTTTTATTTGCCCCGAGGGGTAAGTTTATTGGGCAGCGTCACTCATCCTGTGAGTGGACACACCGCCATAGTGACAGTATTGGGCAGCGTCACTCATCCTGTGAGTGGACACATTATTATTATTAACATCTTTATTGACAAAATTAATTACAATTTTGCCTAATCTGAGGATTTTGATAGTCTTATTAAATTGAGGTTAATGCTAGTATTCACTGTCACGCAGGACAGAGGGTCATACATAAGACAATAGGCCTAAACTGTAGGCTGAAGCACATATATATCACGGTTACAATCAATGTTTTAATGTGTGGATATGTGAAAACAACTTTCTATTGTGCACTGCCACACAAGTGCAGGGATGGGTTCATAAGTGATACAGCTTAGAATATAAGTAGAAATTGTTCTTCATTCTTTAAAATGGACAAGCAAATTTTGGGTAAATTGTTAGGATGTCGTCCAGAACACCTGAGTCAATAAAATAGTTACACAGTTGGTGGTACAATAGGCCAGGAGGTCTAAAGTCCTTTACGGTTTCACATTCATCAATATAGTGTTCTAGTGAATGCATTAAAGGTTTATCACAGAGTTTACAATCTGAATATTCTGGTAGTGGCTCAGCCTCACTAACCTGCCAGATGTGTCTATAGCCAAGGCGAATTCGCGCGATTACTACATCACATTGCCTGGTCCGGTTACTGTGCTGACCATACAAATACCTATTATTACAGAACTTGTCATAACTTTTAATACTGCAGCTTTCAGGTCTCTGTGCATTTCTTAGTTCTTCTAAATCTGAATTAATTTCTTTAATTTGTATGTTTCTAATAACTGCATTAGATAGTCCAAAATCATAATCAATGTTTTCTTTCCTGCAAGCCTCATTGGCCAATTGATCTACAAAGTCATGTTTTTCAACTCCAACATGGGATGGGATCCACACAAATTTTATACAAGAATTATTATCATTGGCAAAAATTACATTCCATTTAATATTACAAGCTACTTCCGACATACATTGTGATGGGTTATTTAAGGACTGCAGAGCACTTTTAGAGTCACAGAAAATAACTCCACCACCATTGAGCTTAAGGTATTCAGTGGCTAGATAAATACCCAATAGCTCGGTCTGTGTCGTGCTTGCCCAGTTGTTCAATCTCTGTGTACTAGTCATGATCATTTCATTCCCTTTATACACTGCACATGCACAACCTGTTCTACCAGTGCCTAACTGCACAGAGCCATCAGTAAAGGCATAGGATTCAGTCGGTTTGAGAATTTGAAGATGACTGTCAATAGCTTCTAATGTTATACATCTCAAAATGTCAGTGTTATACATTTGTTTTACACTGATGGGAGTATAATGCAGAGAGACCTCCACATCTTTCCAAGGGGGAATATAGTGAACAGTTTTATCAGGGTTAAGAGATACATTCAGTTTCTGAAGATTATAGACACAACAACTGAGCCACACACTGTAGGGAGCTTTTTGCGGCGGATTGAGGGAACAGTCAGAATTGTTTAGAATGGATCTCAATTTAATTTGAATAGAGCTGGGGGGACCATTATTTTTCAAAGTTTTGGCGCAAAACATAGTACTAAGTAGAACTATTCTTTCGTAAATGGAAGGTAAGTTTAGTTCCTTTCTCATGTTAACAATTCTGACAGTTCTAGGACAACCCAGGATGATGCGCATGGCATCATTCTGTACTACATCTAGGCCTTGTAATTGTTTAGGAGAAAAATTAAGAAGATGCAAGGCATAATAATCAACAACAGATCGTATAAAGGCAATATAAAAACTACGAGCATATTTTATGTTAATGCCAAATCCTTTGCCAACAAGAGTTCTGAGAGGTTTAAGACGCTCAACAAGTTTTTTACGCAGGTTGCTGATGAGATTTGTATCATTAACCTCGACTCCAAGATATTTATAAGACTCACAAGTCTCCACGGGCACTCCATTAATAGTATAGTTAGCATGAAGAGAATGGGGAATAAGAACCCTTGTTTTATCAACAGAGATTATGAGGCCACATTCTACTACTTTCTTGGAGAATGCATCAAGTAACATTTGTAGCCTTGGTTTACTGTGTGCCATAATACAAATGTCATCAGCATAACATATAACTGTTTCCGTAGGTTGTACAGGTATGTCATGGATAAGTTTGTGCATAAGTATATTGAAGAGCATAGGGCTTAGGACACCGCCTTGAGGTGTGCCTAGTTCGAATGCATCTGTTCTTGTACTTTTAACTCCTTTAAATAGGACACTAGCACGCCTGTTGGATAGGTAGCTCTTTATCCAACTCAGAAGATTACCTTTGATTCCAAATTCAGCAAGTTGCTCTAATATTATTTCGCCATTCGCTACATCGAAAGCTGACTTTAGGTCAATAAAGGCTGCCTGTGTCCCATCCTGGGAGTTTACAAAGTATTCAGCAAAGCATGTTTGTGTGCTACACTTGGGCATGAACCCATATAGGTTTGGGGCCAGTTTTTCTTTGACCTGAAACATGACACGATTGAGAACAATTCTCTCCAAGACTTTACACATGCAAGATGTAAGGGAAATGGGTCTGAATTTTTGAGAGTTAGGTTTAGGAATTGGTATTATGAGACTTTGTGTCCATTTCTTTGGCAAGATACCTTGTGAGAGACTCATTTGATAGAGGTCAAGCAGAGGGTGGCTAGGGACATCATTCAGTAAGCTCAAGATGTTATAAGTTATACCATCCTCACCAGGGGCAGTTTGCCTAGGTTTTCCTAATGCTGATGTTAATTCAAAGGGGGTTATAGGAAACTGATCCGTTAAATCTGGTGAGGAGCGTGCTATTTCAATATTAAAGTTTCTGTTAATGTTGGTATGTCTTAAATGCTGCTGTATATCTGGGGGTAAGGAAGAAATTTGTGAGACACTAGACCATTGAGCTAGGAGCATGTCAGCATATTCTGCAGGAGTATGATGAAGCTGAACTGGGGCTGAAGGTTTGGTAATGTTTTTAATTTTGTTCCACATTTCTGATAATGTTGTAGTTCTATTGATACCTTGTAGGAATTGTTCCCAATATGTGTTCTTAACTTGACCCTTAAGCTCGCGAAAATCTCTGTTGGCATTAAGGAATGCAAGTAAATTGTCAGCTGTTTTGTCTCGTTTATAAGAGTCAGCAAGCTGAAGCACTTTAGCTCGCTCTGCAATAATAATAGGATCCTCTGTCCATGAGGAAGAACGAGTGTTCTTTTTTTTCCTTGATTTAACCCAGGTATCATAATAACTGGTAATGATACTGACAAGATCATTGTAAAAGTGGTCCACTGATACAGGTGTATACCCAGTGTACCACTTATGTACATAAGCCTTAAAGTGCTGTTTAAGATTGTCTGGAATGTTAATTTTAACTCTAGGATGAGGATTGGACCTAATATCCGCCACATTGTATTCACAATATATTGCAAAATGATCACTTACTAGTTCTGGGATGAGCTTAACGTTGACGTTGCTATCTACTAGGCTGTATCCAATCACATAATCCAGTCTACCCCCCAATAAATGGGTCTGTTTATCAGTATCATACACAGTAATATTATGATCATTAAGGTATTTCAAGAAGACCCTTCCATTATTGTTACACTGAACGTCACCAAGAGCAGTGTGACGAGCATTAAAGTCACCCATACATAACATAGCTGTGTTACCTGTAGGTTTCGGTAGCAGGTCTGCTTTAAGTACATTACATCGTCCATATATGTTATACAGTAGGAAATGGCTATTTGCAGTTTGCAATTTGAATTTTTGATAATGTATACTATCACTCCTATGATTTTTAATTAGTTTACAGATTAATCCACTCTTAATATACGTTAGTAAACCAGTTCCAATACTGTTGTTGTATGCTATATACCCAGGTATCCTAGGTGGGACCTTCTTGATAGTTGTGGTCGTATATGGTTCCTGTAAACAGATCACATCTACGTCTCTCATTTTAGCATACAAGATTACGTCATTTATCCGAAGATAAACACTTCGAATATTCCAAGAAAGAAACTTAATTGTTTTTGTTTGATGAGCCATGGTTAAGTGTCAAGGGAATTAAGGTAACATTTAAGTTCGTAAAACAATTGGAGAACATAAGTAATTTTGTTCCGTGTGTCCTGAGTACTTTTGTTTAGGAGGCGTTTAACCTGAGTAGGAGTTGGTGTTCTAAAGTCTTTATGTTTAAGCAAATCAAGGGTGTCTTGACGATCTAGTTGGGGTGCCAGTGAGGGATCAATGACTACTCTAACACCATCCCTCACGGGGATTTGACACTCACGTTCCGTAGAGACAGGTGAAGTAGCCTCAGCAGCTGCAACATTACCACTCGCATCACTACTGGTGCTGGGAGAATTTACTTGATCACTATCGCTAGCATGATTCACTTCACTATCACCGGGCAGATTCATCACTAATGTTTGTATTTTAGCTTCCAAATCCATAATTTTATTTTTTAACCAGTTAATTTCTTCTGTATCTTTGCTTGTTTGCCTTAGCCCATCGAGGGTTGGAAACTGCTTACTAGAGGTGACATTAGGAGCTTCCAGCTGGGTGCCTCCTGCAGCTGGACCAGACGCCTCCGGCGTCCCGCTCATGGTAGAGAGGGCGGGGCGTCGAGGGCAGCCAGGATGCCAAACATCTACACCTTGACGCTTACACCTGGGACACTTCCGGACCAGAGGAGAGGCTTCCTCCCCATCCTCAAGGGTAGGGGGGTCCCTGTGAGGACACTCCCTTGTTTGGTGCTGTTCAGCACAGAGCCCACACACTGGGTCATGTTGACAGTACCTAGAGATATGATGAGTACCATGGCACTTATAACAAACAACAGGGGGGGATACCCAAGATTTTATAGGACTTGATGGGATGAAATGTCCAAAAAAGGTGTAATGTTCAGGGGGAGGGTCACCGCCATTCCAAACAATGATGATCCTGTTGAGAGGATGACCATCCTTATATATCCGTCTTGCCTTGTAGACCCCGTCAAGGGTATAAGCTCTATCAAGAGGATACTCTTTGGGAAAACTGGTAACAATATATTCCTTAAATTTTTTAGGTCGATTGATGATGTCTTCTCTGGTGAAAACAATATTAGCAATCTCACCTTTAACCAGTTGAGTGATGATATTTTCCTGCTTACGTGACACAAAGATGTAAGGGGATGTTGGTCTAGGTCGGACTATATCGAGGAGTGTTTTGGAGAACTTAGTAGAAAGTTGTTCGAACCATTTAAGTTTATCGTTGGTGGATGTTCCAGCTGGGAATGCCAGGCGCACATAGTCAGCGCGGGGAGCAATAGGAGGCTTGGGTGGGCGGGCCACTGGCTGGGTGGGCCCACCACCGCCCACCTCCACCGTCTTCACACGGGTTCCGGTGTTTCTGTCATCATTGCCAATGTCCTCATCGCCATCAGCAGAGTCTGCAAGTTTAGACTTTCTTCTCGCATTCCTTGATTGTTGCAAATGCCACTCATTTCCGTTATCCAGATCAGCATCGGGTTCCAGGTCATCGGGTGACTGCAACCCACTTCGAGCATCAACATATTCCTCGGCGGCGGGCTCAGGATCCATTGCTTGGAGATCACTTGGATTAGCAAGCACAACAGAAGATAGGGTGGTACTGAGCCCGGTTGCCATAACAACGGGCCAGGAGGCGCAGCACAGGGTAGCTGCCCGGGGCTCCACCACTCGCCCAGGCTAGGACACTGTCACCCACCTCATGTAAACACACCACCAGTCGCGCACACAAACCACGACCCTGGGAAGGAGGGCCCAAGGACTATTTTACACACGAGGGGAGCGTGGGGCCAGGTACACCACAAGGCGGCCCAGTGCCGTCCCACTGTACCTCTGGGTAGACTCCAGATACCGCCTCACAAATAATGTCTGCATGAAGTTCTATACAATCCAGCTATCCACAACCTACAACAGTTGGTAGTCAAGGTGTCGCACACTTAGTACCGCTGGACACACCGCCATAGTGACAGTATTGGGCAGCGCCACTCATCCTGTGAGTGGACACACCGCCATAGTGACAGTATTGGGCAGCGTCACTCATCCTGTGAGTGGACACACCGCCATAGCAGCATGTATAACACTCCCCAATAGGAAGAAAACCCGCTGGGTTGTTCATCCTGTCACTTGTACCCAGACACAGCTGGGACTTGCTTAACTGCCTCAAGTGAAATTCTCGTCAAACAAATGATTTTTAAAAACATTAACCACTTTATAACAAAGTAATTGATTTGACTTTTTAGTGAGCAACTGTTTGTAAATTGAAATGTTCATAATATAGTTAAAGGTAATATCTCCTAACACTTGCTCATGCCAGAGTGGTAGTATGTGGGCCTATTTTGAGTGTTGCCGCCGGAGGCGGCTAGTTTATTGTGCACCCCATACCCATCCTATGAGCGGTAGCGCAAAAAGCATTACAAAGGGCACAAAAGGTCTTTATCAGACCTCATCTTAGATTATTACACAATTTCATATATCCTTCACACCTTATAGTTACAATGTCAGCTAGTTACAGAGAAAGTGCTATTTCAAGAGCTATATATTGACAGTAAGTCATTATACATTAATGGTAGGTCTTATTGTTAATACATAATAGTTTGACCAGTGGAGATATTGGTCATAGGGGAGCTGCTGTTTATTATTAGTCTTCACAATACACTACTTGTTTCTTAATCTCGTATGTCGTTTATCTACTGAAAGCAAAATATGGATACAGTGCAAGGATTTCAGGTAATTTATCCATGGTAATAAGATAAGTGGCCATATACAGCGGGAGCTTAGATTTATCTCTAAATGGCTAAAATTTACTACAATTCAAGATATAGTGTTCGAGTGTGTCCCTGTCTTTGTCCCAACCCGTTCTCGCAAATTTAATAAGTCAATATTGACTTATTAAATATGTGCATAGGTGACATACTTAACATAATAGATACCCTTAAAAAGATTCATAGAAAACACCGACCTTACCTAACCTACTTAGTATGTTAAGATAAGCATCTTATTGCTTCGTAATTACAATTACCTAACCTATAATAGGTATAGGTTAAGTAATAATTGTAATTACGAAGCAATAAGATGCTATCTTAAGATACTAACAAGGTTAGGTAAGGTCGGTGTTTTCTATGAATCTTTTTAAGGGTATCTATTATGTTTAGTATATCACCTATGCACGTAGTTAATAAGTCAATATTGACTTTACGAATTTGCGAGAACGGGTTGCTTTGTCCACACACTTTACACTTTACTTCATCTAGATCCCTATACAAGCCGAACTGCCAGAGATAGATACTTGTAGCCAAATCTTATACGAGCTGTGACAACGTCTGTTAGTCTACTGACTTTGTTACTTGCCCCATACACATGTTTTACTTCACACATTTCATTGTGATGAACAATTGACCTGCTAGTTCCAGTTTGCACTGTTGTACTTTCTTCAAATTCATCCAGGAGTTCTCGTCTAATGACACTTTTAAGGGACCTATTTGATAACTCAAGATTCCGTTCAATACTGTCTTTATTTACTGCAGCCTTAGCAAGGGCGTCAACTTTGTCATGTTCCTGCAGGCCAATGTGAGAAGGAATCCACAACTTTTTATATTTACCTTCTTGCTAAGTATTCTTATGTATCTACGTCTAGCTTCCAAGACAAGCAGTGTGGGCCTAGTAAACTTTGACCCTGGTTCGAATCCATGATATTTAAATATAGATTTGTTTTGAAGAGAACTGTGGGCAACTATGCCCATACCCTCAACTCCGCTGTTAACAGTTACCTCGTATACCCAGTCACCTCCAGGCTACTAGTCATTGGGCGCCAGTGGTGAGTGCCTCATACTGGAGGCTAGGACTGGGTGGAGCTGGAGGTACCGGGGAAGGCGGGTACTGGGTGGAGCTGGAGGTACCGTGGGAGGCGGGTATTGGGTGGAGCTGGAGCTACCGTGGGAGGCGAGTACTGGGTGGAGCTGGAGGTACCGGGGGAGGCGGGTACTGGGTGGAGCTGGAGGTACCGTGGGAGGCGGGTACTGGGGTGGAGCTGGAGGTACCGGGGGAGGCGGGTACTGGGTGGAGCTGGAGCTACCGTGGGAGGCGGGTACTGGGTGGAGCTGGAGCTACCGTGGGAGGCGGGTACTGGGTGGAGCTGGAGGTACCGGGGGAGGCGGGTACTGGGTGGAGCTGGAGCTACCGTGGGAGGCGGGTACTGGGTGGAGCTGGAGGTACCGGGGAAGGCGGGTACTGGGTGGAGCTGGAGGTACCGGGGGAGGCGGGTACTGGGTGGAGCTGGAGCTACCGTGGGAGGCGGGTACTGGGTGGAGCTGGAGGTACCGGGGGAGGCGGGTACTGGGTGGAGCTGGAGCTACCGTGGGAGGCGGGTACTGGGTGGAGCTGGAGGTACCGGGGGAGGCGGGTACTGGGTGGAGCTGGAGCTACCGTGGGAGGCGGGTACTGGGTGGAGCTGGAGGTACCGGGGGAGGCGGGTACTGGGTGGAGCTGGAGCTACCGTGGGAGGCGGGTACTGGGTGGAGCTGGAGGTACCGGGGGAGGCGGGTACTGGGTGGAGCTGGAGCTACCGTGGGAGGCGGGTACTGGGTGGAGCTGGAGGTACCGGGGGAGGCGGGTACTGGGTGGAGCTGGAGCTACCGTGGGAGGCGGGTACTGGGTGGAGCTGGAGGTACCGGGGGAGGCGGGTACTGGGTGGAGCTGGAGCTACCGTGGGAGAGGAGTTTTAATTGGATTTTAATGTATTGGATTTGGGTGTTGAGATCGTCATAAAGTGAGTCAATTGGCAGTTTAAACGGTGAGCCTGTTTAAGCCCGCCTGCAGGGTGGGCAAGTGTTCTTTCCTGGTGGGGGTTGCAGGACCAAGCTTTAGCTCCTGGGACCCCACCTTTCCAGCTGATGGTGTTCTAATGCAATGACTTCTGACTCCATTTGTTTGTTTGCTCTGCTTTAAGACTAAAGCTTGATGTCGTCTCTATTTTCCTTTCTAGTTTGTCACACTTATAAATGGCCTTGCATCCCCTGTTCCTCGCCTGCCTGTCTTGGTGAACCATGTACTCTCGTTATGTGCCTGGTCAACCTAAATATTATGTATCTGGTTCACCAGCCAGTTTCAGCCCCGCTCCTGTGCCAGGTAAGGCCACTACGGGCTCACCATAGCCCGTGCTACTTGGATGTTTTGTTCAGAGTGGCTGAATCGAAAAAAACTACTACTACTCTGATTCGTTGATATCCCAGAGTGTTTTGTGTGGATTATGTACTCTATCCTTTCCTGTAGTGTAATTAGGTTCCGTTTACTTAGTGAGATTGGTGCAGTCCCTTTAGTTCTGTAACTTGTCTTGTAACTATCCTGTGTACTTTCTCAATCTTCGTTTTGTGCATTTTGAGGGTGTTTGGGGAGGGGAGGTGGGTTGTGTAGTGTTTCGTAAGCATCTTGTCTGTTCCTGGAGGCTGCGCGTGTCTACATCCTCCCAAGATGTACTCACAGATTTAACTTACAAGTTGGATCGTCAGCAAGTGGTCTAATGCGTTGAATGTTTAACGCGTTTTACCAGTCATGTGTATTTTTAAATTGTTGATTGAGTTAGTTTCAACAACTTCCTCATCTTATTCCGTTTATTTACGACTCTGCCTTTAGGTTCGTTCTGTCAACTCTGTTGTTTGTCTCTACTGATTTTAAACAATGCTACTATCTCCTTTGTCGATTCTTATTAGACTATTATGTTCCCTCTATTCCTGGTCTCCAGCAGTGTGTTGAAGTCCAGTTCCCTCGGTCTTTCCTCATATTTCAGTCCCCTTGGCTCAGGAACGAGTTTTGTATATATTTGGACCTTTTCTCATTTATATTGTTAGTGTGTGTGTGTGGGTTCCATGGGAGGACAGCCTTCCCTGGAGTGCGTGTTATCAAAGGTGTTTACGGTGTGCCCAATATTCCATCAAGTTACTGACGGCTCTTTGGACACTGGGCCAGTTTAACAGGTGTTGTCTGTTGTTCTGCTGCTGCTGTGTGTCCGGCGTACATAACCCTTGTGGATCATGACTCTTATGGTGGTGTTGTATCACAGTGTTGCGAATGCTCACCCCAGTGTCCTCATCACTTTGTGTCTGAGTTGAAGTTCCACAAACCCTTTTTTCAGACTACTTCGGGAGTGCCTCATTTATTGTTTAATGTATCAGTCTTCCTCGGTTCTAAAAATTATAAATTGTTTGCACCCTTAACAAACATTGATACGAAACAACCTCGTGCCGTGTTAGGTCGTTGACATGAATTACCAACAGGAAGGCCTAGTAGCGACCCTTGTGGAACCCCGCTCATCACTTCTCTCCACACGTTTATTTCAGCTCACACTATGGCCCTCTGCCTTGTTCCTGAGAGGTACTCTCTCGTACAACTTAACACAGAGCTCTGGGCAGGAGCTGTGTGACGCTTCCGTAAGGAGACCTTACTGGTGGCAGCTGCTGGAGGCGTGGCTGACGGAGGCGCAGCTCCCGGCCCTCCCTCACACTACCCCAAGCAGCGCGGAAGATCCCGCAGATAATTGTGGCCTTCGATTTTGTCATCTGCAAATTACTTTCCAATATTTATTTGATCGGCATATTGACTTAAGAGTGGAATAGTTTAAGGTGTGGTGTGAGGCTGGTGGTGTGGGGTGTGGTGGTGTGGTGTGAGGCTGGTGGAGGTGTGGTGTGAGGCTGGTGGTGTGGGGTGTGGTGCTAGTGGAGGTGTGGTGTGAGGCTGGTGGTGTGAGGCTGGTGGTGTGAGGCTGGTGGTGTGGGGTGTGGTGCTAGTGAAGGTGTGGTGTGAGGCTGGTGGTGTGGGGTGTGGTGCTAGTGGAGGTGTGGTGTGAGGCTGGTGGTGTGAGGCTGGTGGTGTGGGGTGTGGTGCTAGTGAAGGTGTGGTGTGAGGCTGGTGGTGTGGGGTGTGGTGCTAGTGGAGGTGTGGTGTGAGGCTGGTGGTGTGAGGCTGGTGGTGTGGGGTGTGGTGCTAGTGAAGGTGTGGTGTGAGGCTGGTGTTTTTTTTCTATCACAGACGTGGCCACACATTACAGTGGTAACCAGCATATACACATTTTCTTCTGTCCTCCATGGACAGGGTGAGAGATCTGTTAAACATACAGTTCAGGGATTTATTGAACAATCAACCACAGAAGGTGATTGTAGTGCTTTTAAAATGCTAGGCTAAGTTACATTTGTAAATACATTGATACAGATTTACGTCTGCCCTACATAAAGTGTTCGATGTGTCTTGGAGGTGTGAGGGTGGTGGTGGTGTGAGGGTGGTGAAGGTGTGAGGGTGGTGAAGGTGTGAGGGTGGTGAAGGTGTGAGGGTGGTGAAGGTGTGAGGGGTGGTGAGGCTGGTCACAAGTGTCTTCCAGGCACTGGACTAAAAATGTGTTGTATTTTATCCTAATGTATCTCGTCCATTTGAACCGGAGCGGTAGTGCTCTTTTACAACACTCCCGACACAGTATCAGCCCTGAGTTTAGAGCACCATACGCTTCAATGTACTAGCAGAATTGCAATTTTTGCAAAGCATAATTGTTCCTGCACAACCCGTTCTCGCACTTTCTTATAGTCAATATTGACTTATTAAATAAGTGCATATGTGACATACTAATTTATTGTGAATATTTTAGTTTCCCTTGAAAAGCTTCATAGAAAACACCGACCTTACCTAACCTTCTTAGTATGTTAATTTTAAGATAAGCATCTTATTGCTTCGTAATTACAATTATTACTTAACCTATTATAGACATAGGTTAAGTAATAATTGTACACACTTGTAATTATAATTATGTAATTGTATAATTGTATGCACTTATTTAACAAGTCAATATTGACCATAAGAAAGTGCGAGAACGGGTTGCCTGTAATATGGCACAAATGATTTTCCATCAGTGCTGGCATTATTTGGAATCTTATAAAGTTTGATGTTTTAGCGGGATAAGTTGAAGCCAGAACACTCCCCCCTCTGAAACAAACACACACACACACACACACACACACTGTGAAGGAAGACACAAGGGAAAGAGGAGGGGATACACCGAGCCTATTAGACCTGATTTTCACCCAGAATGTAGAAGATTTCGAGAATTTGGAGCATGATATACCACTTGGGGCCAGTGACCATTGTGTCCTTGTCTTTGACTACATGATGGAACTTATGATTGTTACCAAAGGATAAGAGGTCTGGGAAAGGAGAGTTGACTACAGGAAAGGGAATTACAGGAGGATAAGGAACTATCTGGGAGAAGTGCAGTGGGAGGATGAAATTAGAGGAAATACAGTGCAAGATATGATGACCTAGTCAAGGTGAACTCTGGCCAGGTGGTTTTATTCAGGTAAAAGTACATACATAGAAGATGAGTTACAAACATAATGTTGGATGTATAGATAGTACATACAATACCTAGAGCCACTAATACGCACAGCGTTTCGGGCAAGTTTCGGCAAATGAATTGTCATTTCTGATCTTAGTGATAACTACAGACATTTCAGCCAGACATAGCAAACATTGTCATTAAAGAGGTGTAAAGTCTCTTGACAAACACTAAACATGATTGAATAGTCGTAAATAAATGTTAATTTTTAACTTTTGTTAAACTACTTCATTACTTTGCATTCAATAATGTGGCTAACTGCTAAACTATGTGTATGCACATTGTATGTTTCTAAGATTAATACAAATATTCTGCAATAATGTTTATTAAATGAGTTTAATTAGTTGTAGTGTGTGACCCTCATGACAGCACCAATATGGCCCATATGGCCCTGGGGGGGCCCACAGTTGTGGTGTGTGGCCCTCATGACAGCACCAATGTGGCCCATATGGCCCTGGGGGGACCCACAGTTGTGTGTGGCCCTCGGGGGGCCCACAGTTGTGGTGTGTGGCCCTCATGACAGCACCAATGTGGCCCATATGGCCCTGGGGGGACCCACAGTTGTGTGTGGCCCTCGGGGGGCCCATAGTTGTGGTGTGTGGTCCTCGGGGGGCCACACAGCTTGACGCAGTGCCTGTTCTACAGGATGCTAAGGTCAGCAACTGGGTTCTTCTACTCCCCAAGCCCGGCCCGAGGCCAGGCTTGACTTGTGCGAGTTTGGTCCACCAGGCTGTTGCTTGGAGCGGCCCGCAGGCCCACATACCCACCACAGCCCGGTTGGTCCGGCAATATTTCGTATGCTCGTTGGGAGGGTGTTTAACAACCGCGGACCTCTGATGTTTATACAGTGCAGAGAAAATATTACATGTTATCATCTCGACAGAGGTGTGAGGGTTCACCAGACCTTTGTGGTAGTGTAGATGGGGAGGCCTGGTGGAGTGCCTCAACCCTCACAACCATGGTGGTCGCTGCCGTGTTGTGGAGGTCGCTGCCGTGTTGTGGAGGTCGCTGCCGTGTTGTGGAGGTCGCTGCCGTGTTGTGGAGGTCGCTGCCGTGTTGTGGAGGTCGCTGCCGTGTTGTGGAGGTCGCTGCCGTGTTGTGGAGGTCGCTGCCGTGTTGTGGAGGTCGCTGCCGTGTTGTGGAGGCCGCTGCCGTGTTGTGGAGGCCGCTGCCGTGTTGTGGAGGCCGCTGCCGTGTTGTGGAGGCCGCTGCCGTGTTGTGGAGGCCGCTGCCGTGTTGTGGAGGCCGCTGCCGTGTTGTCACACCCACTAACTACAATAGACGTCATCGAGGCCAGCCAATAAGAGTGGAGGTGTAGTGGGTTAAGTGGGAGTCGCTGGTGGCGTTCACCCCGAGCTCAGAGGGAACGATTGGGCATTAGGGAGAGGATGTGTGGCTGGCATTAAAGGCACATCAGTAGCAGCGGGAGAATTGTGAATAATGGCGCTGCCTGCGGCTGAGAGCCAGCCACTCTCTCTTGAGTCGTGCTGCGGGGCTCCAGCTGTGGGGGCTCCAACTGTGGGGCTCCAGCTGTGGGGGTGTGGCTGTGGGGCTCCAGCTGTGGGGCCCCAGCTGTGGGGCCCCAGCTGTGGTGGCGTGACCGTGGGGCTCCAGCTGTGGGGCCCCAGCTGTGGGGCCCCAGCTGTGGTGGCGTGACCGTGGGGCTCCAGCTGTGGGGCCGTGACTGTGGGGCTCCAGCTGTGGGGGCGTGACTGTGGGGCTCCAGCTGTGGGGGCGTGACCGTGGGGCTCCAACTGTGGGGCTCCAGCTGTGGGGGCGTGACCGTGGGGCTCCAGCTGTGGCGGCTCCAACTGTGGGGCTCCAGCTGTGGGGGCGTGACCGTGGGGCTCCAGCTGTGGGGGCGTGACCGTGGGGCTCCAGCTGTGGGGGCGTGACCGTGGGGCTCCAGCTGTGGGGGCGTGACCGTGGGGCTCCAGCTGTGGGGGCGTGACCGTGGGGCTCCAGCTGTGGGGGCGTGACCGTGGGGCTCCAGCTGTGGGGGCGTGACCGTGGGGCTCCAGCTGTGGGGGCGTGACCGTGGGGCTCCAGCTGTGGGGGCGTGACCGTGGGGCTCCAGCTGTGGGGCGTGACCGTGGGGCTCCAGCTGTGGGGGCGTGACCGTGGGGCTCCAGCTGTGGGGGCGTGACCGTGGGGCTCCAGCTGTGGGGGCGTGACCGTGGGGCTCCAGCTGTGGGGGCGTGACCGTGGGGCTCCAGCTGTGGGGGCGTGACTGTGGGGCTCCAGCTGTGGGGGCGTGACTGTGGGGCTCCAGCTGTGGGGGCGTGACCGTGGGGCTCCAGCTGTGGGGCCCCAGCTGTGGGGGCGTGACTGTGGGGCTCCAGCTGTGGGGCCGTGACCGTGGGGCTCCAGCTGTGGGGGCGTGACTGTGGGGCTCCAGCTGTGGGGGCGTGACTGTGGGGCTCCAGCTGTGGGGGCGTGACTGTGGGGCTCCAGCTGTGGGGCCGTGACCGTGGGGCTCCAGCTGCGGGGGCGTGACTGTGGGGCTCCAGCTGTGGGGGCGTGACTGTGGGGCTCCAGCTGTGGGGGCGTGACTGTGGGGCTCCAGCTGCGGGGGCGTGACTGTGGGGCTCCAGCTGTGGGGCCGTGACCGTGGGGCTCCAGCTGCGGGGGCGTGACTGTGGGGCTCCAGCTGTGGGGCCGTGACCGTGGGGCTCCAGCTGTGGGGGCGTGACTGTGGGGCTCCAGCTGTGGGGGCGTGACCGTGGGGCTCCAGCTGTGGGGGCGTGACTGTGGGGCTCCAGCTGTGGGGGCGTGACTGTGTGGGGCTCCAGCTGTGGGGGCGTGACTGTGGGGCTCCAGCTGTGGGGGCGTGACCGTGGGGCTCCAGCTGTGGGGGCGTGACTGTGGGGCTCCAGCTGCGGGGGCGTGACTGTGGGGCTCCAGCTGTGGGGGCGTGACTGTGGGGCTCCAGAATAATGTCTATACTAGATCTAATACATTGTACAATCGACAGTTAGTAAGGCAGAGTCCAAGAGCTAGAAGCTCGATCATGCAAACACAAACAGGTAAACACACTCACTGCCTTTAGAAACTTGTGTAAGGAATAATTTATCACATTGTATACCACGTATGTCAGACCATTCCTGGAGTATGCAGCGCCAGCGTGGAGTCCGTATTTAGTAGAGCACAAGACTAAAGTGGAAAAGGTTCAAAGATATGCCACCAGCCTAGTACCCGAGCTGAGGAGAATGAGCTACGGGAACTAAATCTCACGTTGCTAAAAGAACTAAGGGAGACGTGATCACCACATAGAAAATTTTAGAGGAGTTGATAGGGTAGACAGAGTATTTAATGCGAGTGGTACTCGCACAAGGGGAAACAAGAGTACCAAAATGAGTCTCACACACACTAGAAAGAATTGTTTTCAGTGTCAGATTAGTTAACAAATGGAATGCATTAGGCAGTGATGTGGTGGAGGCTGACTCCATACACAGCTTCAAAAGTAGATATGATAGAGCCCAGTAGGCTCGGGAATCTGTACACCAGTTAATTAACAGTTGAGAGGCGGGACCAAAGAGCCAGAGCCCCGCCAGTGCAATTAGGCGAGAACAAACACACACTCACTCTCTCCTCTGCCTCCCTCTCCTGGAGAGAGTACAAGAGGGTAAGAGAGACAGTAAGAGGGAATTGGATGAAGGTGAGTTATTGTTATGGTTTTGGTGGTGTGGCAGAGTGAGTGATGAGTAGTGGCAGAGAGGCAACACGTGAATGTTACTCACTGCCAGTTGGTTGGTCTGTGTGTGTGTGTACTCGCCTATCTGTACTGGGGCCTGTATGTCAGGGGGGCCTGACAACTGAGTGGACAGCGCTCGGGATTCGTAGTCCTGAGATTCCGGGTTCGATTCCAGGTGGAGGCGGAAACAAATGGGCAGTTTCTTTCACCCTGATACGCCTATTCACCTAGCTGTAAATAGGTACCTGGGAGTTAGACAGCAACTACGGGCGGCTTCCTGGGGGATGTGTAACAAAAATGAGGCACTTCGCTAACCCCCGAAATCATCTCAAGATAACCTCAAGAGATACTCACTGGTGCTTGCGGGGATTTAGCTTTGGCTCTTTGGTTCCGCCTCTTAACTGTCACCTGGTGTACAGGTTCCTGAGCCTACTGGGCTCTTATCATATCTACATTTAAACTGTGTATGGAGTCAACCTCCACCACATCACTCCCTAATGCATTCCATTTGTTAACTATACACTGAGAGTTTTTTTCTGTCTCTGTGGCTCATTTGGGTGCTCAGTTCCTCCTGTCTCCTTGTGTACATCTCGTGTTAACTAATGTCTTTATGATTACTATAAATTCCTCCATAGAAGTTTGCATGTAGCGATTATGTCTTACCATTTAATTACAATTCCATTGTAATTAAAGAGGAACTGGTATGCACAGAGCTACTAAACTCAACCAATGAGGTGAGAGGAACTTGAAATCAAGGTCTACAAAAACCTAATTATTATTCTAATATATAAACCACCAGATGCAACGGTTGAGGAATTCACAGATCAGATACACAAAATAGAGAACATCCTTGATAACCTAGCAAACCCAGTTTCAGATATCTTCCTTGGAAACTTCAATCTTCCCATTTTAAGATGGAGAATGGCAAGCAATAATATCATTGCTGGGGGAACCAACAAGGAAATAACCAACCGCAGGTCAGAGAACTGTTGAGATACTGTGACAATTCTCGCTCGACCAAAAGATTACAAAACCAACTAGGAACGAAAACACACTAGACCTGATATTAACAATGATGAACTAATCAGACGTATTATTATCTCGGATACTACATAACCAGACCATAAGCTCATTGAAGTGAAAACTAACGGTAGTAGGTCCAAGAGAACCAACAAGCAATTACCGACTGAACAAATATTGCAAATCAAATGCAATATCATTCATAGATAACTGGGAACACTTCTATGGAAGAAATGAAATGTATGCTCGGGATGGGGTGCATCTATCGAGGGCTGGGGTTGTTGTTGTTGCGAACTCGTTGGAACCAGTGGATGGAGGGGTTTGTTTGGGTTTAAACTGTTAGTAGATAGTGGTATGGGAATTGATTTGGAGGAAGGAGGTAATGTGTTTGTGGGAGAAAGGAATTGGCAAAATGATCAGGGAAAAAGAAGGGCCTCAAAATAACAATACACTTAGGATATATTACACGAACAGTAGAAGTCCAAGAAACAAAACAAACTATTTAAATGCTCTTTTCTGCACAGAAAAAATAGATATTATTGCACTTACCGAAACGTGGATGAATGTAGAAAATAGAGAACTATTAGCTGAATGTCTAATAAATGGAATTAAACTATTTCACACATATATTAAACGAGGAGGGGGAGTAGCCGTACATGTTAAGGAAAATTTGAAATGTAGTCTCAAGGAGGGAATCAAAACTGAGCCACACAGGGAAACTATTTGGCTAGAATTAAATGAAAAAGCAGATAATCTTATAATAGGAGATATATACAGGCCACCAAACTTACAGAATAGAAACAGCATCTGTGGGATGAAATATCTAGAGCATCTAGGTCTTAACAATATTTGTCATGGGTGACTTTAATTTTAGTGGAATAAACTGAATTAATAGAACAGGGAATACTGAAGCAGAAGATTTTCTAGAATTAATTGATGATTGCTTTCTTACGCAACACATTAAGGAACCGACGTGGGAACATATTTTAAATTTGGTGTTAACGAAGAAGGAAACACAAATTAATGACATCGAAATAGGGTGAGATTTAGGTAACAGTGATCACAAGAAAATCAGATTAAACATAGGACAGAATAGATCTGTAGGAGAAAATTCTGTTAAAGTGCCAGATTTTCGAACGTGAACCCAGCGATGGGTGATGTAAAAAGGGATTTCGATGTAGATTCAAAACATAACCTATTTAAAAATATTCTAAGCCAAGCACAGAAACGTAGTATACCATACAAATTTAATAGATCGAATACTAATGACCCGAAATGGATAACAAAGGGTCTAAAGAACCTTGTAGGTCGAAAAGTACAATACAGTATTGGTACAATATTGTACCAGTACTGTACCTGATAATGACGACGAGATGAGTAGTATTTTTAATAAATATTTTATCTCTGTATTTACTAAAGAGGAACTTAACTCTATGCCTTCAGCTGAACAAGTCTATGTGGGTGGGGACGAGGACAGGTTGACTAGTTTAACAGTTACAAGGGGATGATGTTATTAAACAAATAGTAAAACTCAAACCAAACAAATCCCCAGGGTCGGACGAAGTGTTTGTCATGGTGCTCAAAGAATGCAAAGAGGAGCTTTGCAAGCCGTTGTCTACCATATTTAATAAATCATTAGTCAGGCAGAGTGCCAGAGTCGTGGAAGGTTGCTAATGTGGTACCAATTTTTAAGATGATAAATCACTTGCGTCAAACTATCTGCTTATTAGCCTAACGTCTATTGTGGGAAAGTTACTGGAATCCATAATTGCAAATACCTACATTCGTCTTCAACTTGAAAAACATAAATTAATAAATGATTCACAACATGGTTTTACAAATGGCCATTCATGTTTAACAAATTTGCTATCATTTTACTACAGCATAGTTGAGGCAGTTGATAGTGGTAAGGTTTGTGATGTTGTGTTCCTTGACTTGAGCAAAGCTTTTGATACAGTGCCACATGAAAGACTGATTAAAAACAGACTGATGGTATGAGGGGTGCTATTTTAAGTTGGATTAGGCATGCCTATACCAAAGGAAACCGTATAAATGAGGTTATGTCAGACTGGGAAAATGCTGCAAGTGGAGTGCCTCAAGGTTCTGTCCTGGGACCTCTGTTATTCATAATATATATAAATGATTTAGATTTAGGTTTGAGCAGCAACATTTGCAAATTTGCCGATGGTACAAAAATTGGGAAGGAAATAAACACTGAAAAAGACTCGCTATCACTTAAAGATAAGACACCTTACACTCTTGCCTTATAATTCCTGTGCCTTCATCTCTGTGGTTCACTGCCTTCTGTCTGTTCTCCCTTTATGTTGGGTCTATATTAGGTTTCACTTTTTGGTATTTCACCTGTTTCCAGTGACTTATTGTGTACCATGTAGGTGTAGTTCCCTTCTGTTCCCTCTTTTAGTATCCATGGTGAAATTCCGTCTGGGGTCAACAACCTTTGTCACATCCAGTTCCAGCAAAGCTTCCTTACTTCATCACTGGTAATATCAAATTCCTCCAGTGGTGCGTTCTTAAACACTCCTCTCTTAACAAAGAGAGATTTCAAGCGTGGTTTGGAAATGTATGAGAGTGGGATCAGGTGGTTATAAATAGGAGCTGCCTCGTATGGGTCAATAGGCCTTCTGCAGTTACCGCTATTCTTATGTTCTCTTAGTTCAGCAACTTCTCCTTGCTCTGTTGCGAAGTCCTGAAATCTATTGTCGGGTTCCTCACACACTTCCTTATCATTCTTAGCAAACCTGTCTGCCCTTGTTCGGTGTCATTATCTGTTCCTGTACTGTTATTGTTGTCCTCATACGGCTGTGAAGCAAATTGGGTTGGGTCTTTGCTTTATTTGCCATGTAATTGTCATATTCTCTCTGGATCTCTTCTAACTCTGAGGTACTTATTCCTGATCCACTGGTATTTTCCTCTGTTCTCCGGTGTTCTGTTATTTCTGTAGTTACTCCACGCCCTTGTACGTAGTTGCTTTGCCTCCTTACATTTCTCATTAAACCATGGGTTTCTCATTTGCATTTAGTTTTTCTTCCTCGTGGACCGGGGCAAACTTGCCTGCTGCCTCCGTGCTCTTCTGGGTGATGTAGTCCATCATACCTTGTGCTGCCTCTCCTCTGAGCTCTGTTACCGATGGTATTTCTATCAGGAATTTCCTCATCTCATAGTTTTGCCTTTCGGTATACCACCCTTTTATTTTCTGGTCCCTTCCTTAATTCCTATGTTATCCCTAACTACTTGATATTCGAACATCAATACACTGATAGCGCATTCACTCTGGGCTTCCAAATTGATTTCCATTATGTCTGACTCGTTCAGAGTGAATGTCACGTCAAGTCTAACTGGTGTGTTTTTTAGTATTTGTATTTACTATTTGTGTCTGTTGGGATAATGCCTTCTCTGTTTTTTCTTTCACCCAGTGTCTTTAAGTTTAATTCTTTAATTATTTTCTCTAAGCTTATACCTCTCGGCTCTGGGACTTGTTGCATAATCTTTGCTTCAGGTGTATTTAGGCAGTAGTAGTAGTAGTAGTTTTGGTAGTTATGTAGAAGAAATGTGTGCACGAGTACTTGTAAATATTAGTTATGAATTTGTATTTGTATTTTTTGATATTAATGGTGTTATGGGGTGGTAAAAAGTGTGTTTAGAATATTTGAGGTAGTAATAATAATAATAATAATAAATTATTGTTGTTAAAAGCAGTTTTTTTTCTACCACAAACGTGGCCACACATTTACAATGCTAACCAGCATATATACATTTTCTTCTGTCCTCCATGGACAGGGTTAGAGATGTGTTAAACATATAGTTCAAGGGTTTATTGAACACTCAACCACAGAAGGTGATTCGGTGCTTTTAAAATGCTAAGCTAACCTACATACGTAAATACATAGATACACAGATTTACGTATGCCCTACATAAAGTGTTAATCTGTCTTTTACATAGTGTCATTAATGTGCATTTACAAAGGTGAAATGTAATTCTGATCAGCTTCCATATGTACTTTATACACATACACACACAATATACACATACATATTTACATACATGTATACATACATATATACACACACACATGCATTCACATACAGTACCAGTAGCACCACTCGCAGCTGTAGTAGTAGAAATCAATCTAGCTGCAGTTGCAGATGTATTCAATAGACATATAATCAACACTACTCTCAAGACTCGTGCATGCTTGCCAGATGTGGGTTAATGTAAATTGGCAAAGTTTGAGTTGTGTGTGGTGTACCCGGGCAGCTTGGTGGCCAGTCGGCCCCAGATTCTCTCCAAACCTCCGCTGGTTAGTGGAGATGTGCGCTCTCACCTCTTACTCAAGAGCTGTGTGTGTGTGTGTGTGTGCGTGTGTGTGTGTGTGTGTGTGTGTGCGTGTGTGTGTGTGTGTGCGTGTGTGTGTGTGTGTGTGTGTGTGTGTATGTGTGTGTGTGTGTATTCACCGTGTTGTGCTTGCGGGGGGTTGAGCTTTGCTCTTTTCGCCCGCCTCTCAATCAACTGTTACTAACTACTAAATTTTGTCTTTATTCCCCCCCCCCCACCCCCTCAGGAAGCAGCCCGTAACAGCTGTCTAACTCCCAGGTATACACACACACACCCACACGTGTACTCGCCTATTTGTGCTTGCAGGATCGAGCATTGACTCTTGGATCCCACCTTTCTAGCCATCGGTTGTTTACAGCAATGACTTCGGTCCTATTTCCCTATCCTATCTAGTTTTAAAATTATGAATAATATTTGCTTCCACAACCTGTTAAGTGCATTCCATTTTGCCACTACTCTCACACTAAAAGAAAAATCCCTAACATCTGTGATTCATCTGAGTTTCCAGCTTCCACCCATGTCCCCTCGTTCTCTTACTATTACGTGTGACCATGTCATCTATTTCCACTTTGTCAATTCCCCTGAGTATTTTATGTCCCTATCATATCCCCTCTCTCCCTTTTTTGTTTTAGTGTCGTAAGGTTCAGTTCCTTCAGGCGCTCTTCATATCCCATCCCTCGTAACTCTGAGACAAGCCTCATCGCAAATTTCTGAACCTTTTCCAGTTTCCTTGTGTGTTTCTTCAGGTGGGGGCTCCATGATGGCGCGGCATACTCTAAGACTGGTCTCACTTAGGTTTCTGAATGATGTTCTAACTTTTGCCAGTGTAGAGTTCGTTGCTGTCGTTATCCTGTTTACATGTGCCTCAGGAGTTAGATGGTGTTACGTCCACTCTCAGGTCTCTTTCTCGAATCGTTACATGTAGGCAGTTTCCCTTCATTTGTACTGTCCCTTTGGTCTCCTATCACCTGATCCCATTTCCATGACTTTACATTTACTCGTGTTGAACTCCAGTAGCCATTTCTCTGACCATCTCTGCAACCTGTCCAGGTCCTCTTGGAGGATCCTACAATCCTCATCTGTCACACCTCTTCTCATTAATTTTGCGTCATCCACGAACATTGACATGTATGATTCCACTCCTGTAAACATATAATTTACGTAAATTAGAAATAGAATTGGCCCCAGCACCGATCCTTGAGGTACTCCACTCGTTACTGTTCGCCAGTCCGACTTCTCGCCCCTTACCGTTACTCTCTGGCTCCTTCCTGTTAGGTAGTTCCTTACCTATGCTAGGACCTTTCCGCTTACTCCTGCCTGCCTCTCAAGTTTGAATAGCAGTCTCATATGCCAGTCTTAGGACCCTGTGTGTGTGCCCCTTGTGGTAAATAGTGTCTTTATCTACCTTATCAATTCCTCTGAAAATGTTGTATGTGGTGATCATGTTCCCTCTAATCCTTCTGTCTCCCAGTGACGTGAGGTTTAATTCCCGTAGTCTCTCCTCGTAGCTCATACCTCTCAGTTCGGGTATAGTCTGGTGGCAAACCTATGAACCTTATCCAGTTTAGTCTTATGCTTGACTAGATATGGACTCCATGCTGGAGCTGCATACTCCAGGATTGGTCTGACATATGTGGTATATAATGTTCTGAAAGATTCCTTACACAAGTTTCTAAAGACCGTTCATATGTTAGCCAGCCGGCGTATGCCGCTGATGTTATCCTCTTGATATGAGCTTCAGGGGACAGGTCTGGCGTGATATCAACCCCCAGGTCTTTCTCTCTGACTCTTGAAGTATTTCATCTCCCAAATGATACCTTGTATCTGGTCTCATGCTTCCTACCCCTATCTTCATTACATTGCATTTGCTTGGGTTAAACTCTTAACAACCATTTGTTCGACCATTCCTGCAGCTTGTCCAGGTCTTCTTGAAGCCTCAAGCTGTCCTCTGTCTTAATCCTCATAATTTTGGCGTCGTCAGCAAACATTGAGAGGAATGAGTCTATACCTCATTTGTGTGTGTGTGTGTGTGTGTGTGTGTGTGTGTGTGTGTGTGTGTGTGTGTGTGTGTCGTCTCGTGTCAGTCAGCAACAATAGTCTGAGTCATCACACAGTTTGCCCATTCAGCGTATCCTTCACATATTAGGCGGGAGGCGGGGAGGGGGGGGGGGTGGCCTGTGCTCGTGTGGCAACTTTCCGGGTAGTGATCCATCCTACGCGTTTTACTCCATATTTATTTACTTTATCATAAGCCCCAAGTACCATTTGCGTGGGATGGGGGGGGGGGGCAGGTTAGTCACGTGACTTGTTCAGGATCCGGACTTTGTGTTCTTTACGTTAAGCAATTAATAATAAGTCACCTGACTAGTCCCAAAACTGAGAGGTGTGTGCTACGATGCAAGGCTGTGGGAGCTAAACCAAATGTCCCTGGAAGACAGAGTATGGGGAGACATGCTCACCACCTACAAAGTTCTCGGGGGAATTGACATGGTGGACAAAGACAAACTATTTAGCACGGGTGGAACCCGAACAAGGTGACACAGGTGGAAACGTAGTACCCAAATGAACCACAGTAACATTAGAAAACAAAATTCAGGGTGAGAGTAGTCAAGAGATGGAAGGCATTCGGCAGTGATGTCGTGGAGGCAGACACCATACACAGTTTCAAATGAAGACAGTTGAGAGGCGGGACCAAAGAGCCAAAGTTCAACCCCCTCAAGCACAACTAGGTGAGTAGTTATATAGCAGTTTTAATTAGCCCCAAACGTCGTGGTGAAGATAGGAGGGAGGTGGTGGTAGTAGAGCACCTGTGGTCGTGAGACAAGCACTTGTCATCACCGTGAGTCTTATAGTCACCTAATGTCTTCCAAGTGAGGCGCTGCAAGTGTGTCTGCTGTGGGCCCCCACGTGTCTGCTGTGGGGCCCCCACGTGTCTGCTGTGGGGCCCCCACGTGTCTGCTGTGGGGCCCCCACGTGTCTGCTGTGGGGCCCCCCACGTGTCTGCTGTGGGCCCCCCACGTGTCTGCTGTGGGCCCCCCACATGTCTGCTGTGGCCCAGTGTCTGCTGTACGTGAGAGCTGTGATGTGGACACGTCCAACACCATCCACTCGTAACTTGGTGTGGACTGCATGACAGATACATATAAAAACACATGTAACTGGTCAAGCGCACATGAAACTGTTTACCTTACCTTCTGGTGAATCGCAGGATCTCCGTCCCCGCGGCCCGGTCTCTGGCCCGGCCTAATGGTTGATGGTCTGGTCAACCAGACTGGCTGAACACAAACTGTAGAGAGTAACTGGCTCAACCCAAGTGTAAATTACTTAGCTGGAAACACGTTTGAGGTCCAGCTATTGCACCCGTCACGTGACTTTGTAAACTTATAATAGTTTAGACGTGAAGGTAGTGTGGGGAGCCGGTGGCTGAGCGAACAGAACACTGGACGCGTGATCATGTAGTCCCGGATTCAAACCCGGGCGCCGACAAGAAACAATGGGCCGAGTTTCTTTCACTTTGATATTCCTGTTAACTAGCAGTAAATAAATACCTGGGAGTGAGTTAGCTGTCACGGGCTGCTTCCTGGGGGTGGAGGCCTGGTCGAGGACCGGGCCGCGGGGACACAAAGCCCTGAAATTATCTCAAGATACCCTCAAAAAGGAAGGTCTCGGGGCAGTTTGGGTGTTTCAGGCGGGCAGCAGGAGCACCCAACACACACACACACACACACACACACACACACACACACACACACACACACACACACACACACACACACACACACACACACACACACACACACACACACACACACACAGGTCGTGGCACAGTTTACCTGGACTCTTGCCGCTGTACCTTTACCATCACCCAACATTTACAAGCCACAAAGAACTACAAGCTGGGAATGATCTCCATTCCAGAGGGTAGTTTTGGTTTTCATTAAGACTGTAAGTCTGATGCGGGCATCGGCTACGACCCAGTCTTCCTTGACATTACATACAACAGTCCCGAGTTCACTGCCTAGTCTTGTGCCAGCCTTTTCCCCGGAGGGTAATCACTACTCTGCACGATTCTGATTTTAACATTTTTAGCAATTCACTAAGTGTGTGCGCCTCGGGTCCAGAGATCTTTTGACTACTTGTTGGCTGTGAGGTAATTGTTTTTCAAGTGGTTGCTTTTAGGTATATAGCGTGGCGGGCGATTGTTGGGCCCTGCATGTCTGGAAAAGGGCAAGCACAAGTGTAAGGCAAGGATTTCTCGCCCTAAATAGTCCTCTGTAAGTACACCTGGAGTGCTCTCACCTCCAGGAACTCTCAGAACCTCGGAGGGGGGGGGGGGGGTTCTGAGAGTTCCTCTACTCTCTGCGGCTGGCACGGAGTCAGGTTCATCTTGCGATAACTTGGTCCACCAGGCCGTTGGTTGGTGCGGGCCGCCGGCCTACATATCCTAGTGGTCCGGGGCTTCTAGCAGCAAGGTATCTAATTGATCTTTGAACACTAGCACTTGTGTACCGGCAACAGTTTACGCTTGTTGGTACTCTATCGTTTATACTCTTCCAGCCGAGGAATAGGTCCACTTGTAACTTTGTCTCGCAACCAAACAAATAGGGAAATATGTCTGTCCTGGAGATGACTTGTAGGGCAGTCTGCTCACACCCAAATGGTTCTGGGTTCGATTCCCAGGCAGGTAGTCTCTTGAAAACGTTTCCTTAAACCTGGCTGATACCTTTGTTTAAGAGCAGTACATAGGTAGCCAATAGTTATGCAACTGTTGTGAGTTGTGTTGTGGGGGGGGGGGACCTCGGCAGGAGCTCCCCCCAACACACACACACACACACACACACACACACACACACACACACACACACACACAGAGTCCCACAGGGCTCAGTACTTGGACCCATCCTGTTTCTAATATATGTGAACAATTTTCCGGAGGGTATAGACTCATTCCTCTCAATGTTTGCTGATGATGCAAAAATTATGAGAAGAATCAAGACGGATGAAGATAGACAGAGACTACAGGATGACCTGGATAAACTGGAGGAATGGTCTAGAAAATGGCTGCTAAAGTTCAACTCGGGAAAGTGTAAGGTGGTGAAATTAGGCGAAGGGAGCAGGAGGCTGAACACAAGGTATCATCTGGGAGGGGAAATCCTACAAGAGTCAAATAGAGAGAAAGACCTGGGGGTTGATATCACACCGAACCTGTCCCCAGAGGCCCACATCAAAAGAATATCATCAGCGGCATATGCTAGACTGGCCAACATAAGAACTGCCTTTAGAAACTTGTGTAAGGAATCTTTCAGAACCCTGTATACCACTTATGTAAGACCAATCCTGGAGTATGCAGCTCCAGCCTGGAGTCCATACCTAGTTAAACACAAGACAAAGTTAGAGAAGATTCAGCGGTATGCCACCAGGCTCGTCCCGGAACTGAGAGGATTGAGCTACGAGGAAAGGCTAAAGGAGCTGAACCTCGCATCCCTGGAAAACAAGAGTAAGGGGAGACATGATAACCACCTACAAAATTCTCAGGGGAATTGACAGGGTGGACAAAGACAAACTTCAGCACGGGTGGGACACGAACAAGGGGACACAAGTAGAAACTTAGTACCCAGATGAGCCACAGAGACGTCAGAAAGAATTTTTTCAGTGTCAGAGTAGTTAATAAATGGAACGCACTAGGAAGTGATGTGGTGGAGGCTGATTCCATACACAGTTTCAAGTGTAGATATGATAGAGCCCAGTAGGCTCAGGAATCTGTACACCAGTTGATTGACAGTTGAGAGGCGGGACCAAAGAGCCAAAGCTCAACCCCCGCAAGCACAATTAGGTGAGTACACACACCAACCGAAGGGTTCTGGGTGACATGTGTAATTCACTAAGTGTGTGTGCACGTTGGGGCGCCGGTGGTTGTGTGGATAGCATGCTGGACACGTAATCCTGTGGCCCCGGGTTTGATTCCCGGAAACAATGGACAGTTTCTTTCACCCTGATGCCCCTATTGATCTAGCACTAAATAGGTTGTTACGGAAAAGTGGATGAATAGAGCAGTGGCTGTTCTGGCTGGTGAAATGCCAATAACATTAAATAAAAAAAGTAAAAGAATAAATAAACTGCTGCTTCTGCTTATAAATCTCTTTACAGTGTGAAAATTGCGAGATAAAATCCAAAAAATGGAAAACTTAGTAATTTTTTTGTTATATTAAATATTTGACAAAACAAATCCCCTGTGAAACTTGGCTAGAACAGTTCACAAGAAATATTAAGTGACAGTTACGTTAAATAGAAAAATCCAAGGTGCACAATAAATATATACAACAGCTGCTAGAGACTACCAACACCCAGGGGAGCGAGAGTAGATCTTGCAGCTTGGAGCACGGTAGAGTATTCTCACGTCTAGCTGGCTGATAAAGATTGTCACCCAAAAG
This sequence comes from Procambarus clarkii, assembly GCF_040958095.1. Lineage (NCBI taxonomy): Eukaryota > Metazoa > Arthropoda > Malacostraca > Decapoda > Cambaridae > Procambarus > Procambarus clarkii. The sequence continues at coordinate 12,128,925 of NC_091171.1, forward strand.
GTGGCACGAGCATGAATTGCCCGTAAGTGGTGGCCCTTTTGAGCCATTACCAGTATCAAGAGGTGATACTGGAGATCTGTGGAGGTGCGACTGCACCCTGCGTGACGGGAGATGTCTCCCGTGAAAAAAGTCTAGCTGGTGGTGAGCTGCTCATATACACGGGCGAGCCCATGTAGGTGGCGCTGAGGTGCAGGTAATTGCCAGCCGGCAGTCTCAAACAAGCAGTAGGCTTGTTGACCAGCGAGTGGAGGTGGTCCGCCAGACAGCAGGTGTCCAGGTGTGTCGGGTACTTGAGGGGGGGGGGGGGTAGTGGCGGCTCATGAGCACGTGTTGTTGTTCTTGATGTTAATTTCTTAGACTGGAGTATGCAGATATGCTGTTGAATAGGCGGTAAAGGAATAGGCAGAATCTACTTGCCTAAGCAACGGATTTGCGTAACAAGGTACCTGGGAGTTACAGCTGCTACGGGCTGCTTCCTGTGTGTGTGTGTGTGTGTGTGTGTGTGTGTGTGTGTGTGTGTGTGTGTGTGTGTGTGTGTGTGTGTGTGTGTGTGTGCGCGTGTGTGCTTGTGTGGAAAAAATCAGTTGTTTGACAATTGAAAGGCGGGCCGAAAGAGCCAGAGCTCAACCCCTGCAAGCACAACTAGGCGAGTACACACGTACGTGTCACTCTACATACAATTTAGTAATAGGGATCAACAAAATTAACACAACTCTTAAAACTAGCAACTTCGAGAACATGGTTATAGATATAAGTTAAGGAAACATAGATCCCCCCCCCCTCAAAAAAAAAAAAAAGTTCTCTTAACGGTTGGAACAGGTGAGAAGGTTGGAACAACCGTGGACATCAAGAGAAAACTAGATAGTTTTCTTCAAGAGGTGCCGGACCAACCGGGCTGTGGTGGATATGTCTCTGATCCAAGTAACAGCCTGTTGGACCAAGCTCTCACGTCAAGCCTGACCGCGGACAGTCTAAAATAGTCAGTAGTTTCAACGCGTTATACAACAAAGAGTACTGGGAAGACGGGACACCACGAGCGTAACTCATACCTGCTTGATGGGGTTCTGGGAGTTCTTCTTCTCCCCAACCCCGGCCCGAGTCTAGGCTTAACTTGTGAGAGTTCGGTCCACCAGGCTGTTGTTTGGAGCGGCCCGCAGGCCCACATACCCACCACAGCCTGATTAGTCCGACACTCCTTGAAAGTTATCTAGTTTTCTCTTGAAGATGTCCACGGTTGTTCCGGCAATATTTCTTATGCTCGCTGGGAGGACGTTGAACAACCGCGGACCTCTGATGTTCATACAGTGTTCTCTGATTGTGCCTATGGCACCTCTGCTCTTAACTGGTTCTATTCTGCATGTTCTTGGTACTTATTGTGTAACTACACTTATGTAATTACTCACAAGCGCGTCTGCCTACACAACATGATGTGCAGTTATTATTCTCCCGTTTTCGGTCGCTGTTTGTAATAAAATTAGTTTCTTGGGCCTTTTGCGAGTGTTTACGTTGGCATTCCCAGTGTGTCCTCGGTCCCAGATGGTCTTTCTTCTCCCACCTCCCCCATCTTTATCCCTCCCCTCTTCCTCTCCTCTTAACTCCCCCCCCCCTTCCCCTCTTCCTCCCCTGCCTCGCCTGGGGGCCCAGGACGGAGCATAATGCCCTGTCTCTATTTGTTCCTGGTTTCAGTGTTTTGTGCAGGCTGCTTTGTTTGTCTGTTTGTGGTTGTCGTTGCTGCTTGATGTTGTTGTTGTTGTTGTATCAGTGGTTTTGTCTTTTGATGTTATGACTTTTTAAGACATGTTAAAATGTTGTTCATGTGTGACTAATTCTCTGTTGTGTGGTTGCAGGTATGTGGGTGTGTGGGGACCAGGAGCTGCACCCAACCTCTCTCCTCTCTTGATCTTCTCCTCTGTCTCCTCCCTCACCCCCACCCTCTCCTGTGTCTCACTCAGCACTGTCTCCTCCACGCTAACTACTCGCCCTTCTCACCACTCACCATCTCACCGCTAATCATTTTCTTGTCATTATTCATCATTGTTCATTATCCCGACAATTCTCCTCACCACTTCCCCATTTCCTCACGTATCTTCCCTCTCCTCACCACGCCCCACCTTACCAAGATAGCCAAAACACCAGCGGAAGATAACTAAGGAAGGACCCCTATGACGTGTCTCCAGGTATGTAGTGCGATATCACCCGATATAAACATTGGGTTGTGTCGTAGAGAATAAATGGGTTAATAATGTGTTGGTTATACACAGTATTTTGTCTGCCATTATCATGTATTTTGGCTCCACTCTCTCATTGATCTCTGCTGTTTGTACGAGAGTGAACGAGGTAACATTTAGCTATGATTATATGACCTTGCAAGGGACTGGCCCCTCCTTCAGTACCTGGAGACTTCGGTGGCTTACAAGAGCATCTACAGGAGGGTGGGGACGGGGATTGTCGGGGCGCTGACAGTATTGTGGATCTTGTTCGTCTTGCGTGCGAACTGTAAAAGGAAAAAAAAGCATTTTTAAACTCTGGCAATATTAAGACTGGCCTTAGCACTCAATTTTGTTTTTCTTCTGGACGTGAAGCTGGAGAAATGGGCAGCATTCATCCGTGCTCCGGAGGGCAGAGTGATCTGAGGACTGTCTGGGGCGACTCCGCCCTCGCAGCACCAGGCTGCTCCACGGCTGCAGGTGCAGTCACCACCACCTGCTGCAGCAACACTGCACCAGCAGGTGAGGACGAGGTATACTGTGTCTGAACCAGCAAGTGAGGACGAGGTATACTGTGTCTGAACCAGCAAGTGAGGACGAGGTATACTGTCTGAACCAGCAAGTGAGGACGAGGTATACTGTGTCTGAACCAGCAAGTGAGGACGAGGTATACTGTGTCTGAACCAGCAAGTGAGGACGAGGTATACTGTGTCTGAACCAGCAAGTGAGGACGAGGTATACTGTGTCTGAACCAGCAAGTGAGGACGAGGTATACTGTGTCTGAACCAGCAAGTGAGGACGAGGTATACTGTGTCTGAACCAGCAAGTGAGGACGAGGTATACTGTGTCTGAACCAGCAAGTGAGGACGAGGTATACTGTGTCTGAACCAGCAAGTGAGGGCGAGGTATACTGTGTCTGAACCAGCAAGTGAGGACGAGGTATACTCCGTCTGAACCAGCAAGTGAGGGCGAGGTATACTACGTCTGAACCAGCAAGTGAGGGCGAGGTATACCGCGTCTGAACCAGCAAGTGAGGGCGCGGTATACTACGTCTGAACCAGCAAGTGAGGGCGAGGTATACTGCGTCTGAACCAGCAAGTGAGGGCGAGGTATACTGTGTCTGAACCAGCAAGTGAGGACGAGGTATACTACGTCTGAACCAGCAAGTGAGGGCGAGGTATACTACGTCTGAACCAGCAAGTGAGGACGAGGTATACTACGTCTGAACCAGCAAGTGAGGGCGAGGTATACCGCGTCTGAACCAGCAAGTGAGGGCGAGGTATACCGCGTCTGAACCAGCAAGTGAGGGCGAGGTATACCGCGTCTGAACCAGCAAGTGAGGGCGAGGTATACTACGTCTGAACCAGCAAGTGAGGGCGAGGTATACCGCGTCTGAACCAGCAAGTGAGGGCGAGGTATACCGCGTCTGAACCAGCAAGTGAGGGCGAGGTATACTACGTCTGAACCAGCAAGTGAGGGCGAGGTATACTGCGTCTGAACCAGCAAGTGAGGACGAGGTATACCGCGTCTGAACCAGCAAGCGAGGGCGAGGTATACGTCTGAACCAGCAAGCGAGGGCGAGGTATACCGCGTCTGAAACAGCAAGTGAGGGCGAGGTATACTACGTCTGAACCAGCAAGTGAGGGCGAGGTATACGTCTGAACCAGCAAGCGAGGGCGAGGTATACCGCGTCTGAACCAGCAAGTGAGGGCGAGGTATACTACGTCTGAACCAGCAAGTGAGGGCGAGGTATACCGCGTCTGAACCAGCAAGTGAGGGCGAGGTATACTACGTCTGAACCAGCAAGTGAGGGCGAGGTATACTACGTCTGAACCAGCAAGTGAGGACGAGGTATACTGTGTCTGAACCAGCAAGTGAGGGCGAGGTATACTACGTCTGAACCAGCAAGTGAGGGCGAGGTATACTGCGTCTGAACCAGTAAGTGAGGACGAGGTATACTACGTCTGAACAAGCAAGTGAGGGCGAGGTATACCGCGTCTGCACCAGCAAGTGAGGGTGAGGTATACTACGTCTGAACCAGCAAGTGAGGACGAGGTATACTACGTCTGAACCAGCAAGTGAGGGCGAGGTATACTACGTCTGAACCAGCAAGTGAGGACGAGGTATACTGCGTCTGAACCAGCAAGTGAGGACGAGGTATATTGCGTCTGAACCAGCAAGTGAGGGCGAGGTATACTGCGTCTGAACCAGCAAGTGAGGGCGAGGTATACTGCGTCTGAACCAGCAAGTGAGGGCGAGGTATACTGCGTCTGAACCAGCAAGTGAGGGCGAGGTATACTGCGTCTGAACCAGCAAGTGAGGGCGAGGTATACTGCGTCTGAACCAGCAAGTGAGGACGAGGTATACTGCGTCTGAACCAGCAAGTGAGGACGAGGTATACTGCGTCTGAACCAGCAAGTGAGGGCGAGGTATACTGTGTCTGAACCAGCAAGTGAGGACGAGGTATACTGCGTCTGAACCAGCAAGTGAGGACGAGGTATACTGCGTCTGAACCAGCAAGTGAGGACGAGGTATACTGCGTCTGAACCAGCAAGTGAGGACGAGGTATACTACGTCTGAACCAGCAAGTGAGGACGAGGTATACTGCGTCTGAACCAGCAAGTGAGGACGAGGTATACTACGTCTGAACCAGCAAGTGAGGACGAGGTATACTACGTCTGAACCAGCAAGTGAGGACGAGGTATACTGCGTCTGAACCAGTAAGTGAGGACGAGGTATACTGCGTCTGAACCAGCAAGTGAGGGCGAGGTATACTGCGTCTGAACCAGCAAGTGAGGGCGAGGTATACTACGTCTGAACCAGTAAGTGAGGACGAGGTATACTGCGTCTGAACCAGCAAGTGAGGACGAGGTATACTGCGTCTGAACCAGCAAGTGAGGACGAGGTATACTACGTCTGAACCAGTAAGTGAGGACGAGGTATACTACGTCTGAACCAGCAAGTGAGGACGAGGTATACTACGTCTGAACCAGCAAGTGAGGGCGAGGTATACTACGTCTGAACCAGTAAGTGAGGACGAGGTATACTACGTCTGAACCAGCAAGTGAGGACGAGGTATACTACGTCTGAACCAGTAAGTGAGGACGAGGTATACTGCGTCTGAACCAGGAGACAATTACTAGATATTAGACTGAACCAATGGCAAGAGCTTTAAGATTTCTCCTCCTGGTCACCTCTGTTCCCTCTTTCTTTTCTAATCTAAGTGATAGTTTCCCTCCGTTTTCCCTACTTTCCTTCTTGAATCTTTCAAACTCCTTTTACCTTTGTCACTTATTTTATGGGACCTTCCCTCTTACCTTTCCCGTCTCTACTCCCCCATTCTTCACCTTCCCCTCAGTCTTTCTCCTCTTCATTTCCCTGTAGCTTGCTTTCGTCTTTCCCACCCTTTTTCCCTTTCCCGCTTCATTGATCCCTTTCCCTTTGGCCTTCTTTTGCCTTTCTCACTTTTCCTCTCCTCCCTCCCCCCTGACCTCATATATTTCCCTTTCTGTCTTCGGCTCCCCCCTCCCCCCCCTCTCTACCACAATTTCAAGAAACGTGTAGATATTGCATTGAGCTTGGCCAGCAACTATGCCAGACTCCTGTACCTCAAAGACGCCAGCCACAAGAAACATGTGTCTTCAGGGAGAAGAAGGCCAGAAAAAAATAAATCGTTGAAAGGAGGAATGTCCGTTGTCGGAGATTCGACATTTTTAGTCTGAGGGGGAAATTCATGCCTCTGACCTCCAGAGGGAAGAGTCCTGTCAAGATGGTCCTGTGACTACTTCACTCGCCCTCCTCTACTGCTTAGCTCACAAGCGTTAAGGATTCGTTCTGTAGAGCGTGTAGAATGGTAGAGTTTGTGTTATCTTATGTTTCAAGTCTCTTAGGATGTGTTCCATGTGTCAAGGATACGAGCTTTGTGTCTTAGGATGTGTTTCAGATGTCTTAGGGTATGTTCCTAGGTCTTAGGGGGGGGGGCGGATAGTCTTAACCCTTTTGATGAATAATTAGATATCTAAATTGAGAATCATTTCGAGAAGTGTGCTTTCCATATTTATATTGAGGGAATATATTTTCGAGAAAGGGTTGAATGTCATCAGTTTGAAGTTCTGTAAAGTTCATTCTATAAACAGAGGAAATGATTACTGCATGTAATTAATTTGGGTCCCTTATTTTGGCAACGGATTGCCTACACAACCATTACCAACTACTGCTCATAAGTATCTAATATATAAATTCCATATTTAACTAGTCTGTAATGGTGACCAGTTTCCATTCACACCCTGGTTCGACCCGGCCTCAGACACAAGCCCAGACTCAGGGAGGTAACCCAAGCCATCACTACAGTTCACTAATTGTTAATGAATTCAGCAACATTCGTCGACTCTCGCAGCCAAGGGTGTCGCGGGGGCGTGACCCTGGCACGCTGTTCCCTTCTGAGTTGTGTTGACCCCGACGAGCCTATGTTCATCCTTTACCCCAGACTGCTCCCTCTGCCAATTTGGGTGAGCCTAGCCCCAAGCGTATGCCGTTTAAGTCTGGACAGACAGACATTTTAAATGTCTCTTTCAGATGTGTTTACACACACTCCCCCAAACTGAAGAAATTGATACAATTAAAAATTTCAACGAGAAGTGAATATATAATTTTTGATATCAAAACCCACAAAGTTTGAAAGACAACCTTAAAGCTTCTCAAGATTCAGAGTGTAAAGTGTTGCCTTAATTAGCATCTTCCTGTATGCAATTAAAGTCCACAAAAAAGCAACAAAACTGCTTGAAAATGGCATGAAAGACCTAACGTTATTACCACCACCACAACTACCATCATCACCCCCCCTGTTACTGCCGCCGCTGCAACCATCACCACCACCACCTACCATTCCCTCTGCCACCACCATTCCCTCTGCCACCACCATTCCCTCTGCCACCACCATGCCCTCTGCCACCACCATGCCCTCTGCCACCACCATGCCCTCTGCCACCACCATGCCCTCTGCCACCACCATGCCCTCTGCCACCACCATGCCCTCTGCCACCACCATGCCCTCTGCCACCACCATGCCCTCTGCCACCACCATGCCCTCTGCCACCACCATGCCCTCTGCCACCACCATGCCCTCTGCCACCACCATGCCCTCTGCCACCACCATGCCCTCTGCCACCACCATGCCCTCTACCACCACCATTCCCTCTACCACCACCATGCCATCCACCGCATTACCTTCCATCATCACCTCCAAGGTTAGAAGGCAGAACAGATACTGAGGTAAGCAACCCCTACCTTCCTGCCTTTCTCTGACCTATATGGCGTACTTATTGAAAGCCTACATCCCTCTTCAGGTGTTTTACACCTCCCAAACCTGTTCTCCCAAACCTGCAGCTGTAGCGAGGAAGTAATTCATATTGCTGCTTCGCCAGGTATAAATTATTCAACACTAACATTTACAGTACCAATATCAGCTGTTGACGAAATGTAACAATTGTGGACTGTTACACCCCATCCCGTCCTCAGACCAAGTCCATTCTCTCCAGCGGTCGATCCCAAAGACGCATTCACAAATTTTAACATTTCTGTTCATTCAAAAGAGAACATTTATCAAAGATAAACTATTATTGTGTATTAACATATTGTGCATATTAAGGCATTGGTTAGGTTTGGTGTTTAGGTTCTGTTGGCGATTATTTGTACGTGGGTGAAGCATTTACAGGGTTGTGGTTGGAACAAAAGTCGTCAGTGAACTACTTGTTCCGCAAGTGTTCGAACATCATCAGTCGTGAGTCGTGTGTAAACCGTTTTTCATTCATAAACAGCTGGGGTTTGACGGATGGATGGAATGGACTTTGGGCCTTTGTTTGGAGGACGGGCTGTACACCCAAAATGTTAACGTTTTCTACACTTAGGATACAAAGGTAATAAATACTGCATCTTAGTCTCCACATGTGTACCCTTGTTAGAGTACCACATATGGAATGGTCTGTCCTTGTCTGGCCCTTCACTTTCCCTGAGAATTGTGTTTTTGTTAATCATTTCCACCCAACTTGTTTTGTCTTGCACCGACTTGAGATTTTATGGTTGTAGCCTTTCCTTGTTATTCATACCTCTTGGGCTGGTGGCCTTCCTCTCAACTTTCTCCTTGTGTTTCACTAGATAACTGCTCCAGGCAGGAGCCTGGAGCAGTTATCATCATTGAGTCTGATGGTAACACTGTTACCATCAGGTGTGTGTGTTTGCATCTGTATACTGTTATGACCCCATGTAGCCTGCTGAAACAAGTTTACCCAGTGAGTTATTCTGCTTTCCAGACCTGAGATTAAGAGGTCAGAGGAAGAAAATATATGATAAACGTCAGTGAGTAATTTAAGGATACGAGCAGAGGATGAGCGTCTGATAAGTGACATGGAATGAGATGTCGACATTTTGGTGACGTGACGTGAGGCTAACAGGACCTCGTGACACGTTACTCGAGTCACAGCAGTCGTCAGAGATGGTCGTACTTCGTTGATCTCCTGAAAGAAGGAAGAATATAGTGCTCTGTGTTAGCGGTGAAGCGAAGGCTACTTGTTTTCAAGTGTGAGGAAGCTGTTGGGGACATCGCGCACCATTTCTCTGATTTGAATATATTGGAGGCGGCCTGGAAGCGTGTGGTTGGTCGCACCTGTGTGGAGCCTGTTGGGCGACTCTGTGTGTACTAAAGTCAGGACTGGAGGAAGCCTTGTGAAGCAGTCCTAAAGGGATTTTGTTGGTGACCTGTGTTGAGCGCCAGAGAATGAGCGCCTTCACGTCATAGATTTCTGTGGTTTGTGTGGGAACAAGTTAATGGAGGAACTTCAAGGCAGGAGTAGAAGTGTGTGCTGAACGCTGAGGAAGAGCAGAGCTCCATAGTGAGGAGTTGAACTTCAAGCAGTGTAGGGGAGCTACACGTGTCTTCATGGAAGCAGTGGAGGAGCGTCACTGGTGTTGGAGCAGGACTTTGTTGTGCAGCAGATTGTGAGAACTGAGGAAGTGCCTCTCCTGATTTTTGAAGGACCTAGATATATGCATTGGCAGTGAGCCTCTAGGAGCAGAACAGAGGATTATGGGACACATTAATGCATGAGGGGAGTGCTTGAGTGCTTATTGGCATATAAGATGCAGTGTAAGATGAAAGATTGATTTCTTCTTTTGTTGGGGGATACTGATGTGATGTTCCAGGTATTTCAGCCCCAAGCAGTGAGGGGGTAGCAGGTTGTGAGCCAAGAGTTGTGCGGCAGCCTGATATAGATAGATGGTGAAGCCAGGATATGATGGAGTGCTACCGGGTTGTAGCAGCTTAGTGTGTATGGTAATATTGTATATCATATCTTTTATGTACGTTTTTATATATTAAATGTTGGCAGCTGGTCTTTGCTCTGGTCTTGGTGAGGTTTCCCAGAAAGTCATGGCTGCGGATATAGTGACGGTAGACACTAATTCATGAAAAGGGGATTTAGGAGATCATTCCAAACGAGAGAGTGGGGAGTCATGGCAGCTCGAGTAGGGTGTGTACACAGGACAACGAGGCCAGTGTTGGAGTCGCACCCCTAAATAGGGGACACTGATCCCGTCTCAAAGATAAAGATGCGTACAGGGTGATCTTGGTAAATTGCTAGCACTCCAGTGTCTATTGCTGGTCGACCGACGGTAGCGGGAGTGTGGCTGCGAGGTCAGCTGTTGTTCTGTCAGGGAGTGGTTGGGGACGCTGCCCGCCTGTACGTAAGTAACAATCTGGTGCAACCAGAGCTCCCTTTTGTCTTTAAATCCCCAACCAGCTCATATCTGATGTAAGAATACCCACTTTATCTTCGCTAGCTGCTGCTCTCCTCGCTTTCACAACTCTTGCACTTGTCTCCGTGATTTATCAAGGCGTCTCACCCTCCCAACTCTTGCCTGGCGCTCTCCTCGTACCCGTCCTCCCCCTTCTCCCTACCTGCCGAAGGAGCTGCGTGCTTCTTGCCCTGGTGTTCGCCTCAGGCAGGAAGACGAAGAGAGGATGATGGACTCGCAATGCCACAAGAACTCGAGGCACTTTTTGAGCAGGCACTCGGGGACGAGACCTGGATGACGAGTATTTTAAGGCACTCCTTCCGGGTGTCAAGGAGGCCCAGGAAGGAGGGGGGGGGGAGGACGAGTTGATCCACTCGTCGGCGGTAGCGGGGAAGGTGCCCGGCTTGTATGGAGAGCCAGGAAGGTGTGGCACTGTTGGTGGTGTAGCTGGGGTACACGACGGCAGGTGTGGCACTGTTGGTGCAGCTGGGGTACACGACGGCAGGTGTGGCACTGTTGGTGCAGCTGGGGCACACGACGGCAGGTGTGGCGCAGCTGGGGCACACGACGGTAGGTGGTGGGACTCGGGTAATATTTATGCAGGTATGGAAATATTACAATTAAGTGCCAGGGGAAAGTGTAGTATCCTAGAGTATATATGTAAGAGGGTGTTTACCCCCTCACATCACAGCCGCACCGTGTTGTGCTCTCCCTGGTGACCGTAAGACGACTGAGGACACCTCGGTGTGCTCACCGGCCATCACACTCCAGTCATCACAACTACCACTAAGGTAATGCAGAATCTGAAAAAACACATACTTCCACTCAGCATTAATGACTGATATGTGAGCCGTGTGTGTGTGTATGTATGTATGTAAATCGCGAAAATTAACACGTGATGAAAAATGTGAGTGTCAGACCACAGAGGAAGAATTGAAACAGGAATTTCCTTAAGTACTTTCGTATATTAATACATCTTCAGAAGGAATGATTAATACATGTTCATTCCTTATAGGTACAACATTAGGTACAACATATATAATATATATATATATATATATATATATATATATATATATATATATATATATATATATATATATATAAATATATATATATATATTTAATATGTCGTACCTATTAGCCAGAACGTACTTCTCAGCCTACTAGGCAAGGCCCAATTTGCCTAATAAGCCAAGTTTTCATGAATTAATTGGTTTTCGACTACCTAACCTACCTAACCTAACCTAACTTTTTCGGCTACCTAGCCTAACCTAACCTATAAAGATAGGTTAGGTTAGGTAGGGTTGGTTAGGTTCGGTCATATATCTACGTTAATTTTAACTCCAATAAAAAAAAATTGACCTCATACATAATGAAATGGGTAGCTTTATCATTTCATAAGAAAAAAATTAGAGGAAATATTAATTCATGAAAACTTGGCTTATTAGGCAAAAACGGCCTTGTATAGTAGGCTGAGAAGTGCATTCTGGCTACTAGGTACGACATATATATATATATATATATATATATATATATATATATATATATATATATATATATATATATATATATATATATATATATATATATATATATATATATATATATATATATATATATAATGTACCTAGTAGCCAGAACGCACTTCTCAGCCTACTATGCAAGGCCCAATTTGCCTAATAAGCCAAGTTTTCATGAACTAATTGTTTTTCGATGACCTAACCTAACTTTTTCTGCTACCTAACCTAGGTTAGGTTATTGGTTCAAGGTTATGGGCTAGGTTAACCTAACCTAGGTTAGGTTATTGGTTATTGACCAGGCTACGAGACCCCCTACGGGGGTCTCGTAGCCTGGTGGATAGCGCGCAGGACTCGTAATTCTGTAACGCGGGTTCGATTCCCGCACGAGGCAGAAACAGATGGGCAAAGTTTCTTTCACCCTGAATGCCCCTGTTACCTAGCAGTAAATAGGTACCTGGGTGTTAGTCAGCTGTCACGGGCTGCTTCCTGGGGGTGGAGGCCTGGTCGAGGACCGGGCCGCGGGGACACTAAAGCCCCGAAATCATCTCAAGATAACCTCAAGATAACCTATAAAGATAGGTTAGGTTAGGTAGGGTTGGTTAGGTTCGGTCATATATCTACGTTAATTTTAACTCCAATAAAAAAAATTGATCTCATACATAATGAAATGGGTAGCTTTATGATTTCATAAGAAAAAAATTAGAGAAAATATATTAATTCAGGAAAACTTGGTTTATTAGGCAAATCGGGCCTTGCATAGTAGGCTGAGAAGTGCGTTCTGGCTACTAGGTACGACATATATATATATATATATATATATATATATATATATATATATATATATATATATATATATATATATAATATATATATATATAATATATATAATATATATATATTCTGTCCGACAAAATTAATTGTGATTATATCCCAAATGGGATATATATTCCATCTTAATGTTTGGTAATGAAGAAAAAATTAGGAGGGGGTTAAATGGAGTCAAGACTGCAAGAAATTGCAGAAAAACCTGGAAAACTGGAAAAATGTGCAATACGTGACCACTAGGGTTAGTGCACAGTGCTGAAGTTACCTCCTGGGAAAGGGAGGCCTCGCGTGAGATTCAGAGAGGTAGACAAAACCCTCCTGGAGTCTGACAAAGGAAAAAAGACTGGTACGGGTGTTGATGTCACATCACATATCTCTCCGAAGATAATGATGTGCATTAACTGGATGTCATTACCTGCATCTGCAAGGTTGTCGAACTTATGAACTGTCTTTAGAAGTCCGGATAATGAGTCGTTTGCAGCCTTGTACATCACGTATGTCAGACCAATGCTGGAATATGCAGAAATTTATTTAGTTACTGAAATGAACAATTAAAATAAAGTAAGGAAGCAGTAGTTCAGGCATCAAATGTAGATATGACACAAATATGAAAAGCTTGAAAACTCGTCCCTCTCCCTGTCCTGCCCGTTGCTGCCGTGAGGGCGGCTTGGTGGGCAGCTGGCGGAGTGTGATGCTCCATGGGTCAGTCTGTCCTTTTGTGGCCTTATGCTCCTGCTGTTGTTCCGTTCGAATTCTGCCGAGCGACTTTAAATTTTCCTTATGTTTCGTTTTTCCTCCCCCCCCCCTTCTCCTTTCTAATTGTCATTTCCCGCCGACCTTTTACCTGTTTTGATTATTCTTTCGGCCTTCTTTTGTTTTGATGGCCAGGCATCATTTGACGCCCATCTTCGACGCTGCTTTCCGCTCTATCCCTTGCTCTTCCTCGCGGAGACCACAGAAGTGTGTTCCCTGGTGGAATGTGAATTGTGCTCAGGCTATCCACTGTAAGCGTGCAGCATGGAAGAGGCACCGCCGCCGGCAGATGGCCGATTCTTTTCTTTTGTTTCGGAAGGCGAGTGCAGTGGCCCGTAGGGCCATCTGTGCAGCTAAGCATGAGTGTTGGAAGTATTATGTTTCCACCATTACGTTCGAAACTCCTCTGCTGCAGATCTGGAAGCGTGTCCGCAAGATAACGGGTAAGTATCTCCCTCCGTGCACGTCTCGGTATTTACCGAGTCTGTATAATCGGGCCTGGGAGTCGTTTTCAGTCCCTGAGGACTGGCTCGATGCCATTGTCCTCCCTGTTCGCAAACCAGGGTCTCTTGGGACATCCCCCAAGGACTTCTGCCCAATTGCCCTCACGAGTTGTCTGCAAACTCTTTGAACGTATGGTTCAAATATCATGGAGGCCACCGATCATGGCTTCAGGTTCTCTACGTCTAAGACTTGTGCTATGACTTTTACTCGGAAGCGTGTCGTTCTTCGTTCCTCTTTGTCGCTTTATGGTCATCCCCTCGAGTACAAGGATTCGGCTAAACTTTTGGGGTTAATCTTTGACATTCGTTTGTCTTGGTCGCCCAATATCTCTTACCTCAGAGTTGAATGCTCTAAGGCCCTTACCCTCCTTCAGGTAGTGTCCCATACTTCTTGGGGAGCTGATAGATGCACTCTCCTCGCTTTACATTCCTCTTTCGTCCTATCTAAACTTTCCTGCCCTCAGCTTTTATGTTGACACTGGCTTCCTATCTGTCCAGGACCACCGTGATCGCTGCTATGTTCGCTATCTTGTGCGGTCCATTGCAGCATCCTTCCTCTCGCCTCTGTCGTGTTTTAAATTTTACCCCTCCTGTAGTTCCTCTTCCTCTTATCCACCTCCTTTCTGTCCGGTTATCTTACAGGATTCTCTTTCAGTTCGTATTTCTAATATTTCTCCTCTTATTGTTCCTTCCTTGCCCCCATGGAGAGTCCCCCTTCCGAAATTTTGTACATCCTTGACCTGCATCACTAAAGCTTTTACCCCTCCTACAATTCTGAAACGCCTTTTCCTTGAGCACTTTTCTTTGCACTCCTGTTCCGTTTCCATCTTCACTGATGGGTATAAGTCTGCGGACGGTGTAGGCTACTCTGTTGTTTTTCCTGACTGCACCTGTGTGTCGCCTACCTCCGGAGACTTAACATCTTCACAGCAGAACTGTATGCTATTCTCAATGCTCTTTGTCTCCTGCTTTTTCATTGTCAATCTTCCTTTGTAGTTGTCGTTGACTCTCGTAGTGCCCTCATGGCTCTCGGATCCTTTAATCCGGTTCATCCAGTGGTTGTCGAGATCCAGCATTGGCTGTTTCTTATTTCCAGTAAATTTAAGTCGGTTGAGTTTTGCTGGGTTCCCAGCCATTTTGGTGTCTCTTTAAATGAACATGCGGACACTGCCTCTAGGGAAGCTGTCTGCTCTTGTTCCATCTCCCGTAAAGGTATTCCTTATTCTGACTTTTACCCAGTTATTCATTCCTCCATTCTTACCCGTTGGCAGGATTGTTGGTGTTCTGTTACTGGTAACAAACTGCATACTCTTAAGAGTAGTGTGTCCTCATGGCCGTCCTCCTACCACCGTAACCGGCGATGGGAAACGGCTCTGACGAGGTTGCGTATTGGCCATACATGCTTAACTCAGTCACTTCATGGAGCGTCGCCCTGCTCCTTATTGTCCAAATTGCATTGTCCCTCTTACTGTCGTGCATATCCTTGTTGAATGTCCTGACTTCCAGGACGAGCGTGTGTTATTTCCGACCGTCCCTCGCGGTCGCTTGTCCCTCGATAGAATTATTGGTGAATCGGATACTTTTGATATAGTTCGCCTTATGCGTTTCTGCTCTCCTATTGGCATCCTTGGTGATATTTAGCGCCCTCTGATTATTCCGCACATTTGTTGGTGCTACATAGCCTTTCCGGTTTGGTGCCTTCTTTTGATAATTACTTAAACTCGTACCCCCTGTTAATTGAAAGACAGGCTTCAAGAACTGAAGCTCAACCCCAAGAGCACAACTAGAGGGTCGAGAGAGAGAGAAAAGAGTGGTGGGGGGGGGGAGGGAAACTACTCTAAGGATAGTTAGTCCTCAATGAAGCAGAATCTGAAAGCCACATAATTAGTGCCAAAGTACGACAGAGAAGAAGTGTGCTTGAACTCTTGTTGTTGAATGTGTACCTCACCGACCACTACCCCTCATCCCTGAAGCTGGGGCCTATGGTGATCACTGCCCTCTTAGCTTTACATACGCAAAAGTAGAGACGTCAGCTGATAAGTCATTAATGACTACCTGCAGCAATACCTGACGGTGGGTTTCATCTGCAGCTGAGAAAACACAGGTAATAATGGTATCTAAACAGCATTGCATCGTAACTGGGAGCCGATATATACCCACAGTGCTGCAAATATTGCAGCAAAGACTTACAGCCTTTTAGGCCAAAAAAACACTGGTTGCAAAACTTGATATGAAGTACAAACTCGCTGACATATAGTATGCAGCGCACTCCTGGATGGCTTGCCCTCCCCTTCCCCATCATTGATCAGAATGCTGAAGGTAGATATCCGTAAAAGCACACTCAACTCTAGTTTTAATCCCATCTGGTCAGTACATCCGAGTCTTCAGCTCTAGAGAAACGTAGGTGACCTTACTCTTATGTAAAGGCCAGTGTTCTGTCACCCACCAGACCAAGGTTCTTGGAGGAGCAGAAGGTGGCAGCCAAAACACAAGGCGCTCAATCAACAGCCTCATGGTAACTACGACGTTCTCAAGAACAACACGCCATCATTCCTTGGCTGGCTGTATTTCCAACATGTTTTCCCAACATTTAAATAAACATGAAATCAAGTCAGTTGAACATAGGAAGGCTCGGGTACAGAACTGGCTTTAGTTTCCTCCTGTACCTAACCGTACTTGATTGTGTTAAATTACAATGAAGTTTATTCCTAATGAAGAAAACTCAGGACAGGCTTTATACGAGCTTCGGTAGGACAAGAGCTTTTTCCTTTCTTGTGTTTTTTTTTAGAACACGTGTCAGTTTAAAGGTGTGTGTGTGAGAGGGAGGGAGGGAGGGGGGGGGGGGGGGGAGAGGGAGAGGGAGGGAGGGAGGGAGGTGAGTGGGTGGGTAAGAAGTATTTAGTAATTATAGAAAGCATTACGAGGAAGGCCGGGAAGGAAGGGGAGGGGGGTTAAGGAGGTGTAGGACGGGGCGAAGTGTACGGCAAGACACCTCGCGTCGTCAACCACTACTCCTGCCACTTTACTGCTGTCGCTCTCTCCCCCTGACACTGCTGGGTGTTGAGGTGCCTCGTTAAGGTGCTGTAGGGCGTAGGGAGGAGCTGCTGACGACGTGGGGAACGCCGATATTGATAGAGGGTCGTCAGGCATTTGCTGGTGGGAAATGGACAGAGATTTACTAGAAGCGGGTTAGTGGGCTGCACACGCTGGCCACGCCGCCGCCGCCGCCGCCACACATCGCTATAAGGGATTTAGTGTTAAGGCTTTGACGTTTTTGTCGTAGTAATTACTGCACACAACACATTGTCTGGGAGAGGAATATCGGTGGGGAAGACGGCTGTACCTTGGAAAGACAGGTGTTTCGTCATCAGTTGTCGTCTGTCAGCCCGTCACCTGTCCTCGACTAAAGTCCATTCCATCTACAGCCAGTCCTGCAAACAAAGACCCAAAAGTGATTCCATCCACCCGCCAACCCCAGCTGTTTATGCATGAAAATCGGTTTACACACGACTCACAAGTGATGACGTAAGAACACTCCCGGAACAAGTGCTTCACTGACGAATTTTGTTGAACCACAACGCTGTAAATGCTTCACTCACGTACTACAAATACAAATAATCGCCAACAGAACCTAAACACCTAACCTATGCCTATATATGTACAATATGCTAATATACTATAATATTATTTGATATTTGAGAAAATTCCCCTTTTGATTGAACAGCATGTAAAAATTTACGAACGTGTCTGTGGGGTCGACCGCTGAATGTCGTCCTTGACTTGAGTCAAGAACGGGTTGCATAAATACAAATAATCGCCAACAGAACCTAGGACGGGCATCCTCAAGACACTTCTGTGGCACTTAACTCGTAGACAACTTACGAACGAGAGTTGTGCTAACTAAAGCAACAACAGGTGTTTAGTCACGTGTGTGCATAATAACATGGCGTCCATAGTCGTGTCTAGATAGTATGTTGGTCTGTTCCAAGGGCTTGGCGATGCTCTCTTGCGATACGCTTGTTATAGAGATTGTACTGTATTGCTAGTCTATTTTGTGTACTCAAGTCTGCAGTATTGTCTTCCCTCTGTGCTCATACTTACTCATTCAAGATGAAATCTGCAGATTTAAGTGCTGCTGGTATCTCCCCCTGTGTCCACGCTCTTTCTCCATATTACACTGAGCCTCGCGCTACTGGTACTTTACATTTCTTTATGAATATTGAATTCCATGAGTCAGGACCAGGGGCCGAGTGCATGGGCATGTTGTCAATTTATCTTTAGGAGTCTTCTGAGTTCGTTTTAATATCCGTTATATTATCTGCAGCTTGAATGTCATTCATAACGAAGATGTCTGGATCTTCAACTTTCATGTTGTTTATTGGTGTGCTAAAAATAGCCTCATACTGGTGTTTTAGAATTTCACAATTTTGTTGGTTGTCCTCTCTGTACGAGCCTTCAGTTGTAAATAAAGGTCCAATACTGGTAGAGGTTTTTGCATATGTGAAAAATATTTTTTCACATATGCAATTTGTGATTACATATGTGAATTTGCAATTTAATTGAATTGCAATTTAATTTGCAATCAATTTGGATTTTTCTCTCTTGTGTAGCTTTGTTTAAATTCCCTTTCCTCAGACTCGTATGATCGCTTCAGCGTCTGCTCTCTTTCTCGGATCTCCCTGTTCAGATTTATTTTCCTTACTTGTGATAATCGTCTGTTATAAATGTCCGTGATTGTTTTCCTTCTGTACAGTCGTCTGCGTTCTCTTTCTAGAGTGGTCCTCTTTCTGATCATCCTCCACAGACTCGTGCTTCAAGCAGACCTTGTAAGCTTCAGCTGTCAGTTAAGCAATTCCTTGTGTGGGAGTTTTGTCGCTTCAAGACCGTCTCCCACTAAATGTTTGCAAGGTCTATATTTATTTTTTCCCAGTCGATCCTCTTATTGTCGAAATTGAATTGATTGAATAACCTTTCTCCCACCTGCACCGCCCCACCTGCACCGCCCCACCTGCACCGCCCTCCTGTATTTCAACAAAGACTTTTGTTACTTATGGAAAGCTTCGGTTTCCCCTCGAACTGTTCGTAGACCAGGTTTGGCATGCAGCTAGGCAAGCACGGGCGGCACTAGGCAGGAGGGCGGCAAGCACGGGCGGCACTAGGCAGGAGGGGCGGCAAGCACGGGCGGCACTAGGCAGGAGGGGCGGCAAGCACGGGCGGCACTAGGCAGGAGGGCGGAGAGGGGCCTGGTAGCTGCATTGCGACTCCCTGTGACTGCTGTAGGTGACTCTTAGCTTATTATGTTTCATGGCTCCGTAAAGTGTACCATTAAAAATGTAGCTACTTCCCGCTCCCTGCCTCCCCTCTCTCTGCCTCCTGCCTCTCCCCCCTTTCTCCCTGCCTCCCCCCTTTATCCCTGCCTCCCCCCCTTATCCCTGCCTCCCCCCCTTATCCCTGCCTCCCCTTATCCCTGCCTCCCCCCCTTCTCCCTGCCTTCCCCCCTTCTCCCTGCCTTCCCCCCTTCTCCCTGCCTTCCCCCCTTCTCCCTGCCTTCCCCCCTTCTCCCTGCCTCCTCCCCCCCTTCTCCCTGCCTCCTCCCCCCTTCTCCCTTCTCCCTGCCTCCCCCCTTCTCCCTGCCTCCTCCCCCCCTTCTCCCTGCCTCCTCCCCCCCCTTCTCCCTGCCTCCTCCCCCCCTTCTCCCTTCTCCCTGCCTCCCCCCTTCTCCCTGCCTCCTCCCCCCTTCTCCCTGCCTCCTCCCCCCCTTCTCCCTGCCTCCTCCCCCCCTTCTCCCTGCCTCCTCCCCCCTTCTCCCTGCCTCCTTCCCCCTTCTCCCTGCCTCCTCCCCCCCTTCTCCCTGCCTCCTCCCCCCTTCTCCCTGCCTCCCCCCCTTATCCCTGCCTCCCCCCCTTATCCCTGCCTCCCCCCTTCTCCCTGCCCCCCCCCCTTCTCCCTGCCTCCCCCCCTTCTCCCTGCCTCCCCCCCCTTCTCCCTGCCTCCCCCCCTTCTCCCTGCCTCCCCCTTCTCCCTGCCTCCCCCCCCTTCTCCCTGCCTCCCCCCTTATCCCTGCCTCCCCCCTTATCCCTGCCTCCCCCCCTTATCCCTGCCTCCCCCCCTTCTCCCTGCCTCCCCCCCTTCTCCCTGCCTCCCCCCTTCTCCCTGCCTCCCCCCCCTTCTCCCTGCCTCCCCCCCCTTCCCCCTGCCTCCCCCCCTTCTCCCTGCCTCCCCCCCTTCTCCCTGCCTCCCCCCCCTTCTCCCTGCCTCCCCTCCCTTCTCCGTGCCTCCCCCCTTCTCCGTGCCTCCCCTCCCTTCTCCCTGCCTCCCCTCCCTTCTCCCTGCCTCCCCTCCCTTCTCCCTGCCTCCCCTCCCTGCCTCCCCTCCCTTCTCCCTGCCTCCCCTCCCTTCTCCCTGCCTCCCCTCCCTTCTCCCTGCCTCCCCTCCCTTCTCCCTGCCTCCCCTCCCTTCTCCCTGCCTCCCCTCCCTTCTCCCTGCCTCCCCTCCCTTCTCCCCTCCCTTCTCCCTGCCTCCTCCCCTCCCTTCTCCCTGCCTTTCCCCCCCTTCTCCCTGCCTCCCCCCCCTCTCCCTGCCTCCCCCCCCTCTCCCTGCCTCCCCCTCCCCTCTTCCTGCCAGCTGGGTGTAGACACCACTACTGTGCCAGGCAGGTTAGAGAAGCAGGGCGCGAGGGAAGACGAGGGTGAGGCGGGAAGTAGAGAGATGAGGAGACAGAAGGGTAGAGCAAGGAGAGGGTTAGGTATGGTGTGAGTAAATTGTGTGGTGGGGGGGGGGCAGTATAATGAAAGGGGAGACACGAGAGAGGAAACTGGCGGAGAGAGAGCAGGAAGGAACAGGAATACAGGAGAGGACGAAAGGGAGATGGGGAACACTGTAAAGAAGTGGATGGGGGAAATGAGACTGTTGGAAACGAAGCATGGGGATGGAAGAAAGGGTAGAGACTAGAGAAACAGGGAGAGGAGAGGACGATGCAGAGGAAACAAGGAATCAGAAAATGAGAATAGGATGAGTGTAAAATATAATTGAGGAATGTGAGAAGAGAAAGCAATGGGAGAGACGTGGAGGGTGAGGCGTAATTAATAAAATAGTGGCGATATTTGCCTTAGAGTATACACTTATGTTGGTGAAGGACCACCTTGATGTTCTGCAGTGTCACGTATGGTGCTGATGGCACCATGTTATGTGGGCCTCGGGTCATGGTCTTGGAGACTTCCAGAGCTTTATATTTTTTCTGATATTTAAAACTGTTTCCATTTTGTTGTCTATTATCCGCGTGGTCCTCTTTCCCAGCCACACTTACTATTGGTGTTCTCTTGGTTGTGTTATGATTCAACCCGTCCCTGATTTGTAGATGCCTTACTGCCCTTAGATACTGGCCTAGTTCTCTTTGTGGAGATCCCGCCTCTCAACCGTCAACCAACCAGTGTACAGTGTGTGTGTGTGTTTACTATTTGTATTTACTATTTGCATCTGCAGAATCAAGTTATTAGCTGTTGAACCCCACTTTTCTAACCAATCTATTTTTCCTATTATTATATATAATACCTATGTAGTTCCCCCTCCCCATCCGGCCCGTTGGCGCCGTGAGGAGGCTTGGTGGACGCCTGTCGGTGTGATGCTCCATGGGACAGTCCTCTGTTCTTTTGTGGCCTTGTGCATCGCTTTTCCTTTTCCTTATGTTTCTTTTTCTCCCCCCCCCCCTTCTCTTATCTGCTTATCGTTTCCTGCCGACCTTTTGCTTGTTTTGGTTATCCCTTTGGACTTCTTCTATTTTGATGCCCGGGTGCTTGAGGAGGCATACTCTTGCACCCATAGAACTGTAGTACCCGACGTCTTGAGCGAGGGGAACCTTTTATTGTCAATCCCCCTTTCGTCGCTGAACCCGATCTCGACGGACTGACGGTTCTTAAGGTGGCGTTTGTGGGGCGTATACTCACAACGCACCCCTAGGGGGCCCCGGCATGATCGGCGATAGCTTCCTGTTGGGTGTCCTGCCTCTAATTGTGGCTCTATGGTGGGTATGGGGCACATTCGTGGATGAATTTCTTTCTCTTCGTCTTTGTCGTTGAATGTTTTTGTACCCTCTCAGGCTCGTGGGGTGGGCGACCAAGCCCCCGAGTCGGCCTGTATTGGAAGACCGGACTCTGTAGCCCCCGCTATATTAGGTCCCGACCTTGCTCCTCCTCCTGACCATCCTGACTTCTTCCCCCAGCTCCCCTCCCCTCCCTCATCAGTGGTTGGGTCGAGCCTCAAGCCCCCCAGTGGTGACCACTTCGTCCCCTGGTGCAGCTAAGTCTCTCGTTGTGACTACTGCGCCTTTTTAACCCCTCTCTCTGGGGGTTCTCAACGCTGTCCATGCCACAGCCGCACTCGCTCGATTCCTTCCTGTACTGATGCATATCAGGCCTTGTTTGGTCCCGCATCATGGGCCAAATACTTTGATCTCCTCCCTCTTGATTCTGCGCTTCCTGATGATTTCTCCCTCCATCGGCATCTTGTTGATTCCGTAGATGCCTCTGGTACCTTCAACCCTACTCGTCTCGGAACTCGTGTCGTTGCTGCTCCTTCTCAGGATGCAGCTTCCCGCTTGGCTGTCTTATCCTGCATTGGCGAGATCCCTGTTCGGGTCTCAAAGAACGCTCGGTTGAATGCCAGTGTTGGCACTATTCTCCTCCCGCCCCATGTTGCGACTGGTGTTCGGAATCTGCAGGACTGCCACGATGATATTCGGCATATCCTTGATGCCCAAGGCCATTCTGTCCTCCCAGGTTGGCTCGTTTACTCGTCCCCTTCGTGGTCGTCGCCGTCAGCCCCTTCGGGCTGTGAAGATCACCTTTGATGGTCGGACCCTTCCACCCTCTGTCATTCTTGCTGGTGCCAGGTGCTCTGTCCAGGAGTACATTCCTTCTCCTAGGCTCTGTAACAAGTGCTGGAGGTTTGGGCATGGTGCCCTCCGCTGCTCTGGGACCGTCTCTCTCTGTCCTTTGTGTGGTGGCGAAGGTCACTCTAAGTCGGAGTGCACTTCTCTCCAGGTTCGCTGCCTCAACTGCGGTAAGGCCCATCCTACCTTCTCCTGTGCGGGTATCCATTACAAGCTTGAGGCAGACGTCCTCACCTTGAAGCACCGGGAGCGTTTATCTTTTCCTGAAGCGAGGCGCCAGGTTCGCCAGCTGACGCCTTGTGCTAACGTCTCTTATGCTCGTGTTGCACTCTTCCTCTCCTGGTCCTTCCCACCTTCCTCAGACCCACAACCGTTTCCCGGCCTTGGACCCTGATACGCCCACTGCCCCCTCCTCTGTTCCTTTGAGTTCTGTCCCGAAGGGTCCTCCTCCTGGTCCTCTGTCTGGGGTTCCCCTTCTTTCTGTCCGGTCTGTCATGTCTCCTGTGTCTTCCTCGTCTCCCCCCGATCCTTCCCATCCTTCTCCTCCATCTATTGACTCTCCCCACCGCCTGTCAATGCGGGCTGATGTCCATTGCTCTCCTACCGACCATCGTGTGTGCTCTCTTTCAGCTTCTCCTGTTGAAACGCTGGAATCCGTTGCCCAGTATGTAGTTGCTGGGACACCTGTCTCTTTTAAGTCAGAAGCGTAAGCCTGGCTCCTCTCCTTCCTCCTCCCCGGCGGGTAAGAAGGCTTCACTTTCTTCCTTGGCCCCTACTTCTGCCTCTATCGCTTCTTCCCCTCCCATTTCGGTGGTTGCTGCCCTTGTTGAGGTGCGCTCCCCTCTTTCTACTCCCCCTCTTCCTGCTGCTGTCCTTGACTACTCCTCTCGGTTGCCGCCTCCTCTTCCTCCGGACCCCGCCTGTCCACCTCTGGTCTGTTCTCCTGCTTCCTTCCCTCCGTCTTTGCTCAGTTTACCCATGCCCCCTAATTCCGACTTTGCTGACCCTGATCCCGACCCTGATCTTCTTTAACGTGCTATGTTGCTCTTTCGCCTTTGTTTCTTCCTTGTTCTCTGTTGTTGTCCTTTCTCTTCTTGTCGATGTCGATTCTTCAGTGGAACGTTCGGGGTTATTACGCCAATTTCCTTGAACTCCAACTTCTAATTTAGCGATTTTCACCCCTTTGTGTCTGTCTCCAGGAGCCGATGCTTGGTGCTCGTCCTGGTTGCTTTCGTGACTATTCTTTCTCTTCCCCCCCCCCCCCAGCTGTTGCTGGGGCTCCTAACCCTTCTGCTATCTTGATTCGCTCTGATGTTCCTTTTGTCCCCATACTTTTTCCTTCGCCTTTCCATTGTTCTGCTGCTCGTATCTTTGAGGGGAAATGGTACACTGTTTGTTCCATTTATCCCCCCCCCCCCCCCCCCCCCGCGTGTCCCGCTTTCTCTTCCTGATCTGAAACACCTACTGGACTCCTTGCCGGAGCCTGTGCTCCTGCTGGGTGATTTCAATTGTCGTCATTCCCTCTGGAGTGATGTTCTGATGAACACCTGGGGTCGCCTTCTCGAGCCGTTTATCCTCTCTTCTTCCCTGTCTCTTCTGAATTCTGGTGAGCCCACGCATTTGGACTCTCGGACTCGCACCGTTTCCTGTCTTGATCTTTCTCTTTGCTAGTCTTCTCTTTACTTGGATTTCACGTGGCAGGTTCTTTATGACCTCCATGGCAGTGACCATTTCCCCATCCTTGTTACCTTTTTCTCTTTTCGCCCTTTCCTCTCCTTCCCTAGGTGGCAGTTTGCGAAAGCGGACTGGAACCTCTTTACCCTCAGTGCTACTCTCTCTGACCTCTCCCTTCTGCCACTCCCTCGCTCTCTCCTCCTTTTTCATGACACTGTCTTCGATGCTGCCCTCCACTCTATTCCTCGCTCTTTCTCTCGGGGTCCACGGAAGTGCGTTCCCTGGTGGAATGCAGACTGTGCCCAGGCTGTTCGCTGTAAGCGTGCAGCCTGGAAGAGACATCGCCGTCGGCAGACAGCCGATTCTTTTCTTCCGGAAGGCGAGTGTGGTCTATGGGCCAGGTGTATGGCTAAACGTAAATGTTGGGCATCTTATGTCTCCACCATTACGTCCGAAACTCCTCTGCCACAGATCTGGAAGCGTATCCGCAAGATAGTGGGCAAGTTCGTTCCCGATGTTTCACCAGTCCTTCACCTCCATGGTACTCTTGTGGCGGACCCGTTGCAGGTCGCTACCGAACTGGGTTCCCACATTTCTTCTGTTAGCTCTGGTCTTCATCTTCCCCAATCTTTCCTTCTTCGTAAACCTGTCCTAGAGTCTCGTCCTTTAGATTTCTGCACTCGTCTTCGACTTCCCTATAACGATCCCTTCTCTCTCTCTCTGAACTTCGTTCTGCCCTGGCCCTCTGCGGTTCTACGGCGGCGGGCTCCGATGGTATTCATTATGAGATGCTTCGCCATTTTCCTCCGTGCACGTCTCAGTATTTACTGAGTCTGTATAATTGGATCTGCGAGTCGGCGTCAGTCCCTGAGGACTGGCTCGATGCCGTTGTCCTCCCTGTTCGCAAACCAGGGTCTCTGGGAACATCCCCTACGGACTTTTGCCCTATTGCCCTCACAAGTAGTGTCTGCAAACTCTTTGAACGTATGGTTAATGTTTGTCTGATGTGGTTCCTGGAACACAATCACCTCCTCCCCTTTTCAATTTGGTTTCCACAAGTGCCGCAGCACGACAGATGTCCTGGTGAACTTGGAGGTCTATATTCGTACTGCTTTTGCTGCGAAGACCTCCGTTGTTGCCGTCCTTTTTGACCTGAAAAAAAGCTTACGACACGACTTGGCGATATCATGTTCTATCCCAGCTTCATTCTTTTGGCCTTCGTGGTCATCTCCCTCTCGTTCTCCGCAGCTTCCTCTCTCGTCGTTCCTTTTGGGTGCGGCTTGGTACCGCTCTCTCTGCCTCTTTTCAGCAATACGAAGGTGTGCCCCAGGGTAGTTTTCTGAGCACTACTTTTTCTGGTTGCCCTCATTGGTCTTCTTTCCTCTCTTCCTTCAGGTGTCTTCTCCGCTCTCTATGTCGATGATCTTAACCTTTGCTGTCAGGGTGATGATTCGCCTCTCCTTCAACGCCGGCTTCAACTTGCGATTGATGCCGTGTCGTCTTGGGCCACCGATCATGGCTTCAAGTTCTCTACTACTAAGACTTGTGCCATAACTTTTACTCGGAAACGGGTCGTTCTTCGTCCCTCTTTGTCACTTTATGGTCATCCCCTTGAGTACAAAGATTCCGCGAAGCTTTTGGGGTTATTCCTTGACACTCGTTTGTCTTGGTCTCCCCTTATCTCTTACCTCCGTGTTGAGTGCTCCAAGGCCCTTACCTTCCTTCGGGTATTGTCCCATACTTCTTGGGGAGTGGATAGGCGCACTCTCCTTGCTTTACATTCCTCTCTCGCCCTATCTAAGCTCGATTATGGGTGCCCTGCTTACTCGTCTGCTTCTCCTTCTACTCTTCGCCGTCTTGATGCTTTGCACCATACTGGGTTGCGCCTCAGTTCTGGTGCCTTTCGTTCGACTCCCGTCCTTAGCTTGTATGTTGACACTGTCTTCCTGTCTCTCCAGGACCGCCGTGATCGCTACTGTCTTCACTATCTTGCGCGGTCCTTACAACATCCTTCCTCTCGCCTCTGTCGTGCTTTAACTTTTACCCCTCCTGCTGTTCTTGTTTCTCTTCACCCCCTCCCTCTCTGTCTGGTTATCTCACGGGATTCTCTTTCCGTTCGTTTTTATGAAGTTTCTCCTCATGTTGTTCCTTCTTTGCCCCCGTGGAGAGTCCCCCCTTCCGCAGTTTTGTACATCCTTGACCTGCATCACTAAAGCTTTTACCCCTCGTACGGTTCTAAAACGCCTTTTCCTTGAGCACTTTTCTTCTCACTCCCGCTCCGTTTTTGTCTTCACCGATGGGTCTAAGTTTGCGGACGGTGTTGGCTACTCTGTTGTTTTTCCTGATCACACTTATATGTGTCGCTTACTTCCGGAGACTAGCATCTTCACTGCGGAGCTTTATGCTATTCTCTATGCTCTTCGTCATCTGTTTTCTCGTTGTTAGTCTTCCTTTGTAGTTGTTGTTGACTCTCGTAGTGCCCTCATGGCTCTCGGGTCCTTTAATCCGGTTTACCAGTAGTTGTCGAGATCCATCATTAGCTGTTTCTTGTTCACAGTAAATTTAAGTCGGTTGAGTTTTCTTGGGTTCCCAGCCATATTTGTGTGTCTTTAAATGAGCGTGCGGATGCTGCCGCCAAGGAAGCTGTCCGCTCTTGTCCCATCTCTCGTACAGGTATTCCATATTCCGACTTTTACCCGGTTATCCATTCCTCCATCCTTAGCCGTTGGCAGGCTTCTTGGTCGTCTGTTACTGATAACAAACTACGTACTCTTAAATGTTGTGTTTCCTCTTGGCCGTCTTCCAACTACCGTAACCGGCAATGGGAAACGGCTCTGGCAAGGTTGCATATTGGCCATACTCGCTTAACCCATGGTCACTTGATGGAGCGCCGCCCTGCTCCTTATTGTCCTAATTCCATTGTCCCTCTTACGGTCGTGCATGTCCTTCTTGAATGTCCTGACTTCCAGGGCGAGCGTGTGTCTTGCTTTCCGACCGCCCCTCGCGGTCACCTGTCCCTCGATAGAATTCTTGGTGACTCGGATACTTTTGATATCGTTCGCCTTATGCGTTTTTGTTCTCGTATTGGCATCCTTGGTGATATTTAGCGCCCTCTGATTATCCTGCACATTTGATGGTGCTACATAGCCTACCCGGTTTGGTGCTTTCTATTGATAATTACTTACCTATGTAGTTGTAGATATAATAAGCTCTCTCTCTTTCTTTCTCTTTCTCTCTTTCCCTGTCTCTTTCTCTCTTTCCCTGTCTCTTTCTCTCTTTCCCTGTCTCTTTCTCTCTTTCCCTTCCTCTTTTTCTCTTTCCCTTTCTCTTTCTCTTTCCCTTTCTCTTTCTCTTTCCCTTTCTCTCTTTTTCTCTTTCCCTTTCTCTCTTTTTCTCTTTCCCTTTCTCTCTTTTTCTCTTTCCCTTTCTCTCTTTCCCTTTCTCTCTTTCTCTTTCCCTTTCTCTCTTTCTCTTTCCCTTTCTCTCTTTCTCTTTCCCTTTCTCTCTTTCTCTTTCCCTTTCTCTCTTTCTCTTTCCCTTTCTCTCTTTCTCTTTCCCTTTCTCTCTTTCTCTTTCCCTTTTTCTCTTTCCCTTTCTCTCTTTTTCTTTCCCTTTCTCTCTCTTTCTCTTTCCCTTTCTCTCTCTTTCTCTTTCCCTTTCTCTCTTTTTCTCTTTCCCTTTCTCTCTTTTTCTCTTTCCCTTTCTCTCTTTTTCTCTTTTTCTTTCTCTTTTTCTTTCTCTCTTTTTCCCTTTTTCTTTCTCTCTTTCTCTTTCTTTCTCTCTCTTTCTCTTTCTTTCTTTCTCTTTCTTTCTTTCTCTCTTTATCTCTCTTTCTCTCTTTCTTTCTCTCTTTCTTTCTCTCTCTGTCTTAGTCACCTCCTGAGTGGGAGAGGTGACGGGAAAAGAGTGAACAGGAGAATTCCGTCTTAGAAACACTTGGTGCAGTGTTGAGTTGAGGTGTTTAGTTAGGGCGGACTATAGGCGGTCCACCGCGTGTGAGGGGGGGGGGGGGCGACCGTGTTCATATAATGTTTTAAGAGAGGATGCTCCTGCCTCGCTGTAGCTGGCCCACTATGACTTGGTGGGCCACTACCATCACCTTCTGTGGTTCATTGTTCCGTAAATTACTGAAGAACATGTCTAACAGATCTTTCACCCTGTCCATGGAGGACAGAAGAAAATGTATATATGCTGGTTAGCATTGTAAATGTCTGGCCACGTCTGTGGTAGATAATATTTGCTTGATCATTCCCTTATCATATTGCTTGTTTTTATTACGTGTTAAATTACCCCTCCCCGAGTCGATCATTGCTACCAGAGTACCACTGATAAGTTGATCATTACACGACGGCCAGAGTACCAGGCGAGAGGCGCCTGGTACTAGTGTCTTGTTCAAGGCTCCGTGTACACCAGGGAAAAGATTCACGCAGCAGCTACGCAAGCACTTACGAACTTGTACATTTTTTCTCAATTTTTGGCGGCTTTGTTTACAATTATTAAACAGTTAATGAGCTCCGAAGCACCAGGAGGCCGATTATAACAATAACAATAGTTGATTGTCAAGTTTTCATGCTTGTTGAGGAAAGATGTACACGTTTGTAAGTGCTTGCGTAACGGCTTCGTGAATCTGGCTCCGTGTTACTTGGTCCACCTTGCACGCCACAGCACCAGCACTAGCATCCGGTTCCTCAGCTGACTGAGTGTGGTAATGTATTAAAATGTATTCGACAAGTGTGTGGATGGTCCTGGTCCTGTGATTGGTGTATTAGTCAAGAGTGGGGGGGGGGAGCCTTAGAGTAATAGTGAAAACAAGGTCGGTACTGGAGCAGTGGGAGGACCAGGTAGAGGAGAGCACAGCGCCACCACAGGTGTGGTAAGTCCCACCACACGCACTATACTAGGAGGACATCATAGATAGAATATGTAGGAGCTACAAGCACTTTACCCCCAAGAGTGTAACACTTATATGCTGTGTTTACTATATTAACCTGCAATGTTAAATGGGATTCTTGTACTGTGATCTGTGTATATGTACTCACAGGATGTGTGCGGCCCTTGAGGGACCTGGAGTACAGGAGGGTAGAGATAGCCTAAGCTACGCTATCACTTTGAGATGGATTTCCTTGTCTCAATAAACATATTGGACTAGGACATCGCTAAAACCTTTTGGCAAATATTGTATAAAATTATCCCAGAAGGAATAACTCAGTGTGTAGGGAGAGGGATCACGCCACTAGACCCACCGCATAATATTACAGAACAAAGACGCCTTATTACAAAGATTACAGAATCAGATGCCTTGGTATCACAAAGGTGTGGCCGCGCCCGTGTACAGTATTGGTGCCATTGTTGACGTGTACACACGTGACGCTCACATGTGTGTTATCACTCCTGGACGACACAAGTTTCATGTGAGAACAGCACCACACACAGCACATGTCTCCACACACACACACACACACACACACACACACACACACACACACACACACACACACACACACACACACACACACACACACACACACACACACACACTGTGTGAGTGTTAGTGGGGCCTCGTAGCCTGGTGGATAGTGCGCAGGGCTCGTAATTCTGTGGCGCGGGTTCGATTCCCGCACGAGGCAGAAACAAATGGGCAAAGTTTCTTTCACCCTAAGTGCCTCTGTTACCTAGCAGTAAATAGGTACCTGGGAGTTAGTCAGCTGTCACGGGCTGCTTCCTGGGGTGTGTGTGTGTGTGGCGTGGGAAAAAAAAAAGTTAGTAAACAGTTGATTGACAGTTGAGAGGCGGGCCGAAAGAGCAAAGCTCGACCCCCGCAAAACACAACTAGTAAACACACAATGTATCCATATACATCACTGGGAAAACAATGAAAATTACTAACAACTTTAAAGTGTGAGTAAATACTGTACAAGAGAAGAGTGAAGCCATGACACAGCGGAAGTTAAACATTATAATACTTGGAGCAGTCAAGTATGAAATTGTTGCATTATAAAGAGCACAATAAGGTAACAAGTGCAACAGCAGTTAGTCTGACAAGAAAGGTGCAAGCATTAAGTAGGAAGCCAGTGGTGTATACATAATGTAGAACTGTGGCGCTCTTGTGTCACTGCTTTCATGGAGGCAAGCTTTGGTTACATTAGTCTACTTCTTGCGTCACTGCTTCCATGGAGGCAAGCTTTGGTTACATTAGTCTACTTCTTGCGTCACTGCTTCCATGGAGGCAAGCTTTGGTTACATTAGTCTACTTCTTGCGTCACTGTTTCCATGGAGGCAAGCTTTGGTTACATTAGTCTACTTCTTGCGTCACTGTTTCCATGGAGGCAAACTTTGGTTACATTAGTCTACTTCTTGCGTCACTGCTTCCATGGAGGCAAACTTTGGTTACATTAGTCTACTTCTTGCGTCACTGCTTCCATGGAGGCAAACTTTGGTTACATTAGTCTACTTTTTGCGTCACTGCTTTCATGGAGGCAAGCTTTGGTTACATTAGTCTACTTCTTGCGTCACTGCTTCCATGGAGGCAAGCTTTGGTTACATTAGTCTACTTCTTGCGTCACTGCTTCCATGGAGGCAAGCTTTGGTTACATTAGTCTACTTCTTGCATCACTGCTTTCATGGAGGCAAGCTTTGGTTATATTAGTCTACTTCTTGCGTCACTGCTTCAAAGTCTGTACACTTAAACCTCTCTTTACAAGACTCAAGAGGCATGGAGGATGTGCACAATATTCCCAGTTGAAAAGTCTGGTGCAGTAAATATGCCGAGAAGTTCTAGAAAGCGCTCTGTGGTCTCCAACACAGTCGTATTATAATGGGAATATACCGACAGACCACAACTGAAGGGTTTGATAAACACTGTGTTTCTGTGAAGCCTAAAATGAAATGCGGGTTGCCAGTTTGGCAGCAGGACGCTGCTTCTGGAAACTTTCCTTATTACGACTACTCATAACACAGTCGATAGAGCATTGGTCTCACTCGCGTGGGGTCCACGGATCTAGACCCCATACAGTCCAGGTGAATGTAGCAACAACAGTTTAGCTGATCAGGCCGTCAACTAGAAGGCCTCTTCCAGGGCTGTCTGGCAGAGGCAGAGTCTACCAGACAGCGACTCTTGAGTTACCTGACTCAGAGCGTCAGGTAACGACACAATGGCCAGTGATCTCAGGAGTTGAGTCTCCAGTTTATGCCCGGGATGGAGGGGGGGGGGGGTTGTGATGGTTGTATGGGTGGTTATCATTGTTGTGGTCCAACAATGTGGACTGTGCGGTGTCAGGGGGTCACCTGTTCCTGGGGGTCAGTCTTCGACTGGGCATTTAAAAATAACATGTTTAACAATGATAAGTTACAGATACTTAACTATGGTAAAATGAAATATAAGACACAACCACAACCAGATCTTCTCACAGAAGGAAAATGACAGGTAAAGGATCTGGGAAAATATTAGTGTGGATTATGAGAATTTTCAGATCCGGGGTTTTCACCACAATATTCCTCATGTTCGACTGGACGGTAGAACGACGGTCTCTTTTATGCAGGTCGGCGTTCAATCCCCGACAGTCAAAGTGGTTGAGCACCATTCTTTTTTCCCATCGTGCCTAAAATCCTTATCCTGATCCACCTCCAAGTGCTATATAGTCATAGTGGTTTGGCTCTTTCTCCTGATTGTCTCTTCCCTTCCTAGTACTCAAATCCTTTGTGCTTTCCTGCTTTCAGTAGTGCTCAGTACTCGCTTCCTCTTTCACCCTCTGTTATTTTTCCTGACCACACTTATATGTGTCGCCTTCCTCCGGAGGCCAGCATCTTCACGGCAGGACTTTATGCTATTCTCTATGATCTTCGTCTCCTGCTTTCTCGCTGTCAATCCTCCTTTGTGGTTGTCGTTGACTCTCGCAGCGCCCTCATGGCTCTGGAGTCCTTTAATCCAGTCCATCTGGTGGTAGTTGAGATTCAACATTGGCAGTTTCTTATCTAGTAAATTTAAGTCGGTAGAGTTTTGCTGGGTTCCCAGCCATATTGGTGTTTCTTTAAATGAGTGTGCGGATGCTGCCACCAGGGAGCTGTCCGCTCTTGTCCCGTCTCCCGTAAAGGTATAATTCTTCTGACTTTTACCCAGTTATTCATTCCTCCATCCTTGCCCGTTGGCAGGATTGTTGGTCTTCTGTTGTTGTAACAAACTGCGTGCTCTTAAGGGTAGTGTGTCCCTGTGGCCTTCCTTCTACCACCGTAACCGACGGTGGGAAACGGCTCTGGCAAGGTTGTGTATTGGTCATACGCGCTTAACTCACGGTCAGTTAATGGAGCGCCGCCCGGCTCCTTTTTGCCAAATTGCGTTGTCCCTCTTACCGTCGTGCATATCCTTGTTGAATGTCCTGACTTCCACGACGAGGGTGAGCCTTGCTTTCCGACCGTCCCTCGCAGTCAATTGTTCCTCGATAGAATTCTTGGTAAATCAGATACTTTTGATATCGTTCGCCTTATGCGGTTCTGTTCTCGTATTGGCATCCTTGGTGATATTTAGCGCCCTCTGATTATCCCGCACATTTGTTGGTGCTACATAGCCTTCCCGGTTTGGTGACTTCTTTTGATAATTACTTACTTCCTCTTTCAACTAATAGAACGTTGCATTTTGACCTACACCAAGGCCAAAAATTGCCGTACTAGAAAATGGTCACAAACACCAAAAGTCTGGTGCTTGTGACCCTTACCCTAGAGTTGCTGCTGTACATGCGTGCAGGTGAAGGTGTTCCTGGCCGCGGCAGCGGCGGCGGCGGTGTAGCGGAAGGTCGACTATATATTAACTCATAAGATTGATTTACATCAAAAACTCCATAATTTTTAAGCAAAACTTGACAGCTTTAATTTAAATAAATATCACCGACGTTGGCCATCAGCATGGGTTTACCCTGGGGGTGTGGAGGGGGAAGTTGGAGGTTGGGGAGGAGGAATGTATAGGGCCTGTGTGTGTGTGTGTGTGTGTGTGATGGCAGGGGTTCCATGGGGCAGGAATTTCCAGTCTTGACTGCCGTGGTGCCGTCCAAACTGTGCAACAATACAAACTTTAGGTCATTATCCCCCTCCGCCCGGAAGGCCAGGGGGAGAATTGTAATCTGTGTCAGTACTTACCTATCAGTACTTAACACAGCTTCCCGGACCCAACTTCAGCTCCTGGGCCACGCCTTTCCTGCATGACTCCTTGACATAAATCTATTTTATTGCACTAATTGTTCTTATGCAATAGAACAATTTGCTGACACGTGAGTGTGATGGGCTTGTACTCGCCTAGTTATATTTGTGGGGGTTGAGCGTTGGCTCTTTGGTCCCGCTTGTGTAGGTGGGATGCTGGGCCTCTCCCGCCCTCGCTGCTCAGCCCGGGTGTGTGGTGTTAAACTGTAAGAATCTGTAATTATAGCCAAGGGTAGTTACAGGGTGGGAGCTGAGGCTCTGGTGTCACGCTGCCTTAAGTCTTTGTTGTATACTACAGTTGTAGCTTCAGTGGTGCTGGCCGCATTTGTTTTTTTCCTCTACCACAGACGTGGCCACACATTTACGATGCTAACCAGTATAGATTCATTTTATTCTGTCCTCAATGAACAGGGTTAGAGATCTGTTAAACATATAGTTAAGCGAGTTATTGAACAATCTGTGGTTGATTGTAGTGCTTTTAAAATGCTAATCTAACCTACTAACATAAATACACAGATTTACATCTGTCCTAAATATATAGTGTTTGAGGTATCTTTTTAAATAGTGTCATTAATGTGCGTATACTAAGGTGAAATGCAATTCTGACCATATGCAGACGATGAGTCACAATCGACTTGAGAATGGTCCAGGACGAACCGAAACGTCGTCGTCCCTTCACCTTCTAGTGTGTGACCAGCTTCCACATATCCTGCGTGCGCGCCCCCCCCCCCCCCCCCCCACACACACACACACACACACACACACACACACACACACACACACACACACACTCACTCACTCACTCACTCACTCACTCACTCACTCACTTGTCTTGTGACCATCGTGTTGGGTGGACGTGGGGTTGGGAGCTCCTGGTTCACTAGTGGAGTGGGAGGGGTAATCAGGCAACTTCGAAGTGAAAAAGTGTGTACAAGTGAATGAAAAAACCTTGAGTTTTGGCCAGAGCCATAAGGTAGTGAAGAAAAAGTTTAAATAGCGTAATTCAAAATAGTTGAGGAAGTACTGTGGCAGTGTGCAGTGTGGAAGCAGACCTCACCGACCTCTGACCGCGTGACCTCACCCCGGCAGCAACCTTTCTACCACCACGTGGGACGACGATTGGAGATTCACTCACCTATTGTGTTAGCAGGACGGTAAGATACTTGGAACCCCTGTGGGTAAGGTTGCATTATAGCAATGACTAGGTCAGGAAGGGCGTCTAGGTCCAGCAGTATTATGATTGAGGAAGAAGATAGGTTTGTGGAGAAGATGATTGGGAAATTTGTAGAGAAGAGGGATGTTTGGATAGGTGATCTAATCCAGGGGATTAAAAGTGAAGTCTTTAATAAGATACAGGGCGAGGTTCAAAGACTCAAACAAGAGTTTATGGATTATATTCAAGAGGAAATCAGGAAGAGCAGGGTAGAATGGCAAGGAGAAATATCTAGGCTTACTAATGAATTTGACAGGAATAAGGGAAGCTTGGCAGGGGAAGGGGGAGTAGTAGTAGGTGGAGTAGCGGGTGTAGGAGGGGTGGGGGTCAGCTAGGGAGAGGGCCACCAGCATGACCCTGAACTGAGAAAGAGGACAATCATAATCCATGGATTACTTGAAGCCAGGGCACCATCGAGGCAGGAAAGGATGGAGATTGAGGATTTGGAACTACAGGGGATCTTGAGAGACATGAGCCCAGATGGCAGGGAATGAGGTGCAAGTTCACCGACGCATTGGGCCATACAACTGTAACAGGAAACGACCTGTCCTGGTACAGTTCACTAACGAAGAGGCAGTGGATTACATACTGCATCACAAACACCTACTCAGAGGTAGCGAAAATTACTACAACGTATTTATTGACAAATTCATGACGAAGGAGGAACAGATTGCCCACAGAGCAAGCAAACAACAATACGACTCTTCCCATTTGAGCGCAGCTACACACCCCAGTGCTAATCCACCCCATGCTAACCAGCTCACACGTGCTTCTCAGGTCACCCCTTCCCCAAATCAGCCGCCCCTGCTTATCTCCCCAACACATCCCTTGACCCCTCTGACCCCACTGGAGTCAAATTCATCCCACATTCCAAGGACCCCCTCATCACCTCAACCCCCAAAACCCGTCCAGCCCTCATCCCCTCAACCCCCAAAACCCACCCAGCTCTCATCCCCTCAACCCCCAAAACCCATCCAGACCTCATCCCCTCAACCCCAAGAACCCACCCAGACCTCATCCCCTCATCACCCAAAGCCTACCCAGCCCTCACCCCTCCTCATCCCCTCTCCTTCCATGTGACCCCCCACCCTTGCGAGGGAGGTGGGAGGTCCCCCCCACCCCCTCTATCCTTCCCCCTCCCAACCTCTCAACCTCTATCTGTCTCCCAACCTTACGCTATCTCCCAACCCCTCTATGCCCTCCCTAATCTTCAGACCCAGTATGCCCTTCCTACTCCAGACCTACCTACCCAGGCCCTACCCCAGACCCTCCTACCTACCTTCCTAGAAGCCCAGCCCCCAGTAGCCCCCCAAGCACCCCTCCTGAACTCTTTCACCCCCCATACACCCCCCGGACCCCCCCAGACACCCCCCGGATCCCCCCGGACATCCCCCGGACCCTCCCCGCCCCCAGTCACCCCCCAGACATCCCCCAGACCCCCAGAGAAAGGGAGAACTCTGGCACAAGAGTTTCCATGAAGAATCTCAAGGTTTGGTACACCAATGCTGATGGGGTATCTAATAAAGCAGAAGAGATAAAAGAAAGAGTGAGTGAAGCAAATCCTGACATAGTTGCAATTGTGGAAACTAAAATTAATGACATGATCTCAGATGCAATCTTTCCTGAAGGGTACCAGGTGATACGAAAAGAGAGGACAGAGAGACAGGGAGGGGGAGTAGCACTCCTAATAAAGTGGAAATGGAAGTTTGAAGACCTGGGAAATCGAGTTACCAATGAGTGCACAAGCTTCATACATGGAACTCTGACAGTAGATGGGAGGAAGATTGTGATCTTGGTAATCTACAATTCCCACCAAACAGTAGAAGACCCAGGCAGGAGTATGATGACAACAACAAGGCATGTATAGATGAACTGCAGAAGGCAGCAACACTAGCCCACAGAATGAGAGCGAAGCTGCTGATCATGGGGGACCTAAATCATGGAGAGATAAATTGGGAATCAAGGAATCCCCATGGAGGGGACGAAACGTGGGGAGCAAAATTAGTAGATGTTATAGACAGGAATTTCCTGACACAACATGTGAAGGAAGACACAAGGGAAAGAGGAGGAGATGCACCGAGCCTATTAGACCTGATTTTCACCCAGAACGTAGAAGATATCGAGAATTTAGAGCATGAAATACCTCTAGGGGCCAGTGACCATTGTGTCCTAGTCTTTGACTACATGATGGAATTCAAACTTATGACCATGGGACAAGAGATCTGGGAAAGGAGAGCTGACTACAGGAAAGGGGACTATATGAGGATAAGGGACTATCTGGGTGAAGTGCAGTGGGAGGAAGAAATTAGAGGAAAAACAGTCCAAGATATGATGGACCTAGTCATACAGAAATGCCAGGAGGCCGAAGAGAGATTTATACCAACGGTAAAGGGAAAAAATAAGAAGGAATATAATAACCCATGGTTTAATAGACAGTGTCAGGAAGCAAAAATGGCCAGCAGGCGGGAGTGGAGGAAGTACAGAAGACAAAGAACAGAGGACAACAGAAGCAGATACAACAGAGCTAGGAACGATTACATTAACATAAGACGAACATCGGAAAGGGACTATGAGAACGATATTGCAATCAAAGCGAAAAAACAACCTAAGTTACTACACAGTCATATAAGAAGAAAAATGTCGGTGAACGACCAAGTGACAAGACTAAGGAAGACAGGGGGGGCATATACTGAAAGTGACAAGGAAATCTGCGAGGCACTGAATGCCAGTTTCCATGGAGTGTTCACTACCGAGCCTGAGCAGCTCCCATTGTTGGAAGGGGTTAACCTAGATGAAAGACTATCAGATATAGAGGTGACAGCAGAGGAGGTAATGAAACAGTTGACAACTCTAGATGCAACTAAAGCAGTTGGACCAGACAAAGTATCACTGTGGATACTAAAAGAAGTAGCACAGGCCCTCAGCGTGCCTCTGGCAATGATCTTTAATGAGTCACTTATGTCAGGAGAATTGCCCAGTTGCTGGAAGAAGGCAAATGTCGTGCCGATCTTCAAGAAAGGAGATAGGGAGGAGGCACTTAACTACAGACCTGTATCACTGACAAGCATCCCCTGTAAAATACTGGAAAGAATAATTAGGCTACGACTGGTTGCACACCTGGAGAACATTAGGTTTGTGAACAAACATCAACATGGGTTCTGGACAGGGAAATCGTGCCTAACAAACCTTCTG
Organism: Procambarus clarkii; assembly: GCF_040958095.1. Classification (NCBI taxonomy): domain Eukaryota; kingdom Metazoa; phylum Arthropoda; class Malacostraca; order Decapoda; family Cambaridae; genus Procambarus; species Procambarus clarkii. The sequence continues at coordinate 12,166,676 of NC_091171.1, forward strand.
GAATTCTATGATAAAATAACGAGGATAAGACAGGACAGAGATGGTTGGGCAGACTGCATATTTCTGGACTGCCAAAAAGCCTTTGATACAGTACCGCACATGAGACTGCTGTTCAAGCTCGAGAGGCAGGCGGGGGTGGGGGGAAAGGTCCTAGAATGGATAAGGAACTACCTAACAGGAAGGAGCCAAAGAGTTACGGTAAGGGGCGAGAAGTCGGACTGGCGAACAGTAACAAGTGGAGTACCACAAGGATCGGTGCTGGGACCAATTCTATTTCTTGTATATGTTAACGACATGTTTACAGGCGTAGAGTCCTACATGTCGATGTTTGCGGATGATGCAAAGTTGATGAGAAGAGTTGTGACAGATGAGGATTGCAGGATCCTCCAAGAGGACCTGAACAGATTGCAGAGATGGTCAGAGAAATGGCTACTAGAATTCAACACGAGCAAATGTAAAGTTATGGAAATGGGACTAGGAGATAGGAGACCAAAGGGACAGTACACAATGAAGGGGAACAGCCTACCTGTAACGACGCGTGAAAGAGACCTGGGGGTGGACGTAACACCTAATCTATCTCCTGAGGCACATATTAATAGGATAACGACAGCAGCGTACTCTACACTGGCAAAAGTTAGAACATCATTCAGAAACCTAAGTAAGGAGGCATTTAGGGCGCTTTACACTTCCTACGTAAGGCCAGTCTTAGAGTATGCCGCCTCATCATGGAGTCCCCATCTGAAGAAGCATATAATGAAACTGGAAAAGGTTCAGAGGTTTGCAACGAGACTCGTCCCAGAGCTACGAGGGATGGGGTATGAAGAGCGCCTGAGGGAACTGTGCCTTACGACACTAGAAAGAAGGGAGAGGGGGGACATGATAGGAACGTATAAGATACTCAGAGGAATTGACAGAGTGGACATAGACGAAATGTTCACACGGAATAGTAACAGAACGAGAGGACATGGATGGAAGCTTGAAACTCAGATGAGTCACAGAGATGTTAGGAAGTTTTCTTTTAGCGTGAGAGTAGTGGGGAAATGGAATGCACTTCAGGAACAGGTTGTGGAAGCAAATACTATTCATAATTTTAAAACCAGGTATGATAGGGAAATGGGACAGGAGTCATTGCTGTAAACAACCGATGCTCGAAAGGCGGGATCCAAGAGTCAATGCTCGATCCTGCAGACACAACTAGGTGAGTACAACTAGGTGAGTACACACACACACACACACACACACACACACACACACACACACACACACACACACACACACACACACACACACACACATTATGTATCTCGTACTCTGACAGGGTAAGATAGCTGCTATAAAAACTTGTTATTAAGCACTTAACCACTGAAGGTGATTAAGAGGCTTTTACAAGCTCAGGTTATAGGTACATCACATACATTGTATAACTGATGCATTACATAATGTTGTGTATGTGTACTCACCTAGTTGTGCTTGCGGGGGTTGAACTCTGGCTCTTAGGTCCCGCCTCTCAACCGTCAATAAACTGAGCAGCTGTGTGTGCTCACCTACTTGTGCTTGCGTATTCGAGCATTGGTTCTTGGATCCCGCTTTCCTAGCCGCCTGTTGTTTAAATCAATGACTTCTGTCCTACTTCCCTATCATATCTAGTTTTAAAACTGTGAATAGTGTTTGCTTCCTCAACCTGTTCCTTTAGATCATTCCATTTTCCCACTACTCAAACACTAAAAGAAAACTTTTCAATATCTTTATGGCTCATCTGAGTTTCCAGCTTCCAACTATGTCCCTTTGTTCTGTTGGTATTCCTTGTGAACATTTAGTCTATTTCCACTCTGTCAATCACCCTGAGTATATAATATGTTGCTATCATATCTCTCCGCTCTCTCCTTTTTTCTAGCGTAGTCGGGCTCAGTTTCTTCAGTTGCTCTTCATGTCTCATCCCATGCAACTCCGGGGCGAGCCTCGTCACAATTTTCTGAACCTTTTCCAGTTTCCTTATGTGTTTCTTCAGGTAGGGGCTCTATGATTCGGCTGCATAGTCTAAGACTGGTCTCACGTAAACTAGACACTTAGGCAGTTTAAAGCACTCTAAATGCACTTAGGCAGTTTAAAGCACTCTAAATGCCTCTTTACTTAGGTTACTGAATGACTTTCTAACTTTAGCTAGCGTAGAATACGCTGCTATCGTTACCCGATTTGTGTGCCTCCGGAGTTAGACTTCCCTGTCCTGCCTTATTCTTGTTACTTTATAATTGAATTCTAGAAGGTTTGTTAGGTATGAATTCCCTTCTCGGAACCCATGGTGGTGTTTGTTTACATACCTAATGTTATCTTGAGTGTGTAACCAGTCTTAACCTGATTATTCTTGCAAGCACTTTACAGGGAATTGTTGTCAGTGATACTGGTCCGTAGTTAAGTGCCTCTTCCCTATCTCCTGTCTTGAAAATTGGTACCACATTTGTCTTCTTCCAGCAACTGGGCAACTCTCCATTCGTTAGATATTTGATGTTAGATATTAGATGTTAGTGTCGTTAGATATTCCCTTACCCTCCTGTAATCCTCTTTCCTATAGTATACTCTCCTTGCCCCGTGGTCACAATTTTTAGCTTTGTCTGTCTGTTAGTCTCTGCGTAATGACCCAGCTAACCAGTTCAGACTGGATAGGTCATACCTTTCAGAGTCAAGGTACCTGTATTAGTGTAAATTATCCTGTATCAGTTGTAATAGCATTATGTACACCTGTATTCTAGTTTATTGTACGGTATTTTGCTGCACTATTATTATTATATTAATGTGTTATGTGAGAGTTTTGTTACTGCTAGTTTCGTCGGCCGGCCGCTGCTACTGTCACTATCCCCCCCCCCATCCCTCCTCTGCCGCTGTGTACAACTCGTCCTCGACTCAAGTCCATTCCATCCAGCGGTCGACCCCACAGACGCATTCATAAATTTTTACATGCTGTTCATTTAAAACAGGATTTTTTCAAATATAAACTGATATTTTAATGGCATATTGTGCATATATATAGGCATAGGTTAGGTTAAGTTAGGTGTTTAGGTTCTGTTGGTGATTATCTGTATTTATAGTACGTGGGTGAAGCATTTACAGCGTTGTGGTTCGAACAAAAGTCGTCAGCGAAACATTTGTTTCAAAAGTGTTCTGACATTTGCTGTGTGGAGTCTGCGTTCTCCGGGGTCAAGGCCAAACCAATGCTGGCCAAAAATGGAGTTTGTTTTAAAGGTCAAACGCAAGTGGAATATATGTATCAAGAGTCGAGATATATTGCCCAAGCATCAGTGCCATGTATATCACAGGTCAAGATAACGGAGGTCAATGGCCGAGGTCAAGATAATGGTGGTCAAAGTATACATATTACTGCCTCACCGAGAGATCACCGGTGTGTGTTTGGTGACAGTACCCAGGTGAACCACTGGTGTGTGTCTGGTGACAGTACCCAGGTGAACCACTGGTGTGTGTCTGGTGACAGTACCCAGGTGAACCACTGGTGTGTGTCTGGTGACAGTACCCAGGTGAACCACTGGTGTGTGTCTGGTGACAGTACCCAGGTGAACCACTGGTGTGTGTGTGGTGACAGTACCCAGGTGAACCACCGGTGTGTGTCTGGTGACAGTACACTGGTGAACCACTGGTGTGTGTCTGGTGACAGTACCCAGGTGAACCACTGGTGTGTGTCTGGTGACAGTACCCAGGTGAACCACTGGTGTGTGTCTGGTGACAGTACCCAGGTGAACCACTGGTGTGTGTGTGGTGACAGTACCCAGGTGAACCACCGGTGTGTGTCTGGTGACAGTACACTGGTGAACCACTGGTGTGTGTGTGGTGACAGTACCCAGGTGAACCACTGGTGTGTGTTTGGTGACAGTACCCAGGTGAACCACTGGTGTGTGTTTGGTGACAGTACCCAGGTGAACCACTGGTGTGTGTCTGGTGACAGTACCCAGGTGAACCACTGGTGTGTCTGGTGACAGTACCCTGGTGAACCACTGGTGTGTGTCTGGTGACAGTACCCAGGTGAACCACTGGTGTGTGTCTGGTGACAGTACCCAGGTGAACCACTGGTGTGTGTGTGGTGACAGTACCCAGGTGAACCACCGGTGTGTGTCTGGTGACAGTACACTGGTGAACCACTGGTGTGTGTGTGGTGACAGTACCCTGGTGAACCACTGGTGTGTCTGGTGACAGTACCCTGGTGAACCACTGGTGTGTCTCGTGACAGTACCCTGGTGAACCACCGGTGTCTGGTGACAGTACCCTGGTGAACCACTGGTGTGTGTCTGGTGACAGTACCCTGGTGAACCACTGGTGTGTGTGTGGTGACAGTACCCTGGTGAACCACTGGTGTGTGTCTGGTGACAGTACCCTGGTGAACCACTGGTGTGTGTGTGGTGACAGTACCCTGGTGAACCACCGGTGTGTGTCTGGTGACAGTACACTGGTGAACCACTGGTGTGTCTGGTGACAGTACCCAGGTGAACCACTGGTGTGTGTCTGGTGACAGTACCCTAGTGAACCACTGGTGTCTGGTGACAGTACCCTGGTGAACCACTGGTGTGTGTCTGGTGACAGTACCCAGGTGAACCACTGGTGTGTGTCTGGTGACAGTACCCTGGTGAACCACTGGTGTGTCTGGTGACAGTACCCGGGTGAACCACTGGTGTGTGTCTGGTGACAGTACCCTGGTGAACCACTGGTGAGTGTGTGGTGACAGTACCCAGGTGAACCACCGGTGTGTGTCTGGTGACAGTACCCGGGTGAACCACTGGTGTGTGTGTGGTGACAGTACCCAGGTGAACCACCGGTGTGTGTCTGGTGGCAGTACACTGGTGAACCACTGGTGTGTGTGTGGTGACAGTACCCTGGTGAACCACTGGTGTGTCTGGTGACAGTACCCTGGTGAACCACTGGTGTGTCTCGTGACAGTACCCTGGTGAACCACCGGTGTCTGGTGACAGTACCCTGGTGAACCACTGGTGTGTGTCTGGTGACAGTACCCTGGTGAACCACTGGTGTGTCTGGTGACAGTACCCTGGTGAACCACTGGTGTGTGTCTGGTGACAGTACCCAGGTGAACCACTGGTGTATGTGTGGTGACAGTACCCTGGTGAACCACTGGTGTGTGTCTGGTGACAGTACCCTGGTGAACCACTGGTGTGTGTCTGGTGACAGTACCCTGGTGAACCACTGGTGTGTGTCTGGTGACAGTACCCTGGTGAACCACTGGTGTGTGTCTGGTGACAGTACCCTGGTGAACCACTGGTGTGTGTCTGGTGACAGTACCCTGGTGAACCACTGGTGTGTGTCTGGTGACAGTACCCTGGTGAACCACTGGTGTGTGTCTGGTGACAGTACCCTGGTGAACCACTGGTGTGTCTGGTGACAGCACCCGGGTGAACCACTGGTGTGTCTGGTGACAGTACCCGGGTGAACCACTGGTGTGTCTGGTGACAGTACCCGGGTGAACCACTGGTGTGTGTCTGGTGACAGTACCCTGGTGAACCACTGGTGTGTGTCTGGTGACAGTACCCTGGTGAACCACTGGTGTGTGTCTGGTGACAGTACCCTGGTGAACCACTGGTGTGTGTCTGGTGACAGTACCCTGGTGAACCACTGGTGTGTGTGTGGTGACAGTACCCTGGTGAACCACTGGTGTGTGTCTGGTGACAGTACCCTGGTGAACCACTGGTGTGTGTGTGGTGACAGTACCCTGGTGAACCACTGGTGTGTGTCTGGTGACAGTACCCTGGTGAACCACTGGTGTGTGTGTGGTGACAGTACCCTGGTGAACCACCGGTGTGTGTCTGGTGACAGTACACTGGTGAACCACTGGTGTGTGTCTGGTGACAGTACCCAGGTGAACCACTGGTGTGTGTCTGGTGACAGTACCCTAGTGAACCACTGGTGTCTGGTGACAGTACCCTAGTGAACCACTGGTGTCTGGTGACAGTACCCTGGTGAACCACTGGTGTGTGTCTGGTGACAGTACCCAGGTGAACCACTGGTGTGTGTCTGGTGACAGTACCCTGGTGAACCACTGGTGTGTGTCTGGTGACAGTACCCTGGTGAACCACTGGTGTGTGTGTGGTGACAGTACCCGGGTGAACCACCGGTGTGTGTGTGGTGACAGTACCCGGGTGAACCACTGGTGTGTGTGTGGTGACAGTACCCTGGTGAACCACTGGTGTGTGTCTGGTGACAGTACCCTGGTGAACCACTGGTGTGTGTCTGGTGACAGTACCCTGGTGAACCACTGGTGTGTGTCTGGTGACAGTACCCTGGTGAACCACTGGTGTGTGTCTGGTGACAGTACCCAGGTGAACCACTGGTGTGTGTCTGGTGACAGTACCCAGGTGAACCACTGGTGTGTGTCTGGTGACAGTACCCAGGTGAACCACTGGTGTGTGTCTGGTGACAGTACCCAGGTGAACCACTGGTGTGTGTCTGGTGACAGTACCCGGGTGAACCACTGGTGTGTGTCTGGTGACAGTACCCGGGTGAACCACTGGTGTGTGTCTGGTGACAGTACCCTGGTGAACCACTGGTGTGTCTGGTGACAGTACCCTGGTGAACCACTGGTGTGTCTGGTGACAGTACCCGGGTGAACCGCTGGTGTGTGTCTGGTGACAGTACCCGGGTGAACCACTGGTGTCTGGTGACAGTACCCTGGTGAACCACTGGTGTGTGTCTGGTGACAGTACCCTGGTGAACCACTGGTGTGTGTCTGGTGACAGTACCCTGGTGAACCACTGGTGTGTGTCTGGTGACAGTACCCAGGTGAACCACTGGTGTGTGTCTGGTGACAGTACCCTGGTGAACCACTGGTGTGTGTCTGGTGACAGTACCCTGGTGAACCACTGGTGTGTGTCTGGTGACAGTACCCAGGTGAACCACTGGTGTGTGTCTGGTGACAGTACCCTGGTGAACCACCGGTGTGTGTCTGGTGACAGTACCCTGCTGAACCACCGGTGTGTGTCTGGTGACAGTACCCTGGTGAACCACCGGTGTCTGGTGACAGTACCCTGGTGAACCACTGGTGTGTGTCTGGTGACAGTACCCAGGTGAACCACTGGTGTGTGTCTGGTGACAGTACCCTGGTGAACCACTGGTGTGTGTCTGGTGACAGTACCCGGGTGAACCACTGGTGTGTGTCTGGTGACAGTACCCTGGTGAACCACTGGTGTGTGTCTGGTGACAGTACCCTGGTGAACCACCGGTGTGTGTCTGGTGACAGTACCCGGGTGAACCACTGGTGTGTGTCTGGTGACAGTACCCAGGTGAACCACTGGTGTGTGTCTGGTGACAGTACCCAGGTGAACCACTGGTGTGTGTCTGGTGACAGTACCCTGGTGAACCACTGGTGTGTCTGGTGACAGTACCCTGGTGAACCACTGGTGTGTCTGGTGACAGTACCCGGGTGAACCGCTGGTGTGTGTCTGGTGACAGTACCCGGGTGAACCACTGGTGTCTGGTGACAGTACCCTGGTGAACCACTGGTGTGTGTCTGGTGACAGTACCCGGGTGAACCACTCGTGTGTGTCTGGTGACAGTACCCAGGTGAACCACTGGTGTGTGTCTGGTGACAGTACCCTGGTGACCCACTGGTGTGTCTGGTGACAGTACCCTGGTGAACCACTGGTGTGTCTGGTGACAGTACCCGGGTGAACCACTGGTGTGTGTCTGGTGACAGTACCCGGGTGAACCACTGGTGTCTGGTGACAGTACCCTGGTGAACCACTGGTGTGTGTCTGGTGACAGTACCCAGGTGAACCACTGGTGTGTGTCTGGTGACAGTACCCTGGTGAACCACCGGTGTCTGGTGACAGTACCCTGGTGAACCACTGGTGTGTGTCTGGTGACAGTACCCAGGTGAACCACTGGTGTGTGTCTGGTGACAGTACCCTGGTGAACCACCGGTGTGTGTCTGGTGACAGTACCCTGCTGAACCACCGGTGTGTGTCTGGTGACAGTACCCTGGTGAACCACCGGTGTCTGGTGACAGTACCCTGGTGAACCACTGGTGTGTGTCTGGTGACAGTACCCTGGTGAACCACTGGTGTGTGTCTGGTGACAGTACCCTGGTGAACCACCGGTGTCTGGTGACAGTACCCTGGTGAACCACTGGTGTGTCTGGTGACAGTACCCGGGTGAACCACTGGTGTGTGTCTGGTGACAGTACCCGGGTGAACCACTGGTGTGTGTCTGGTGACAGTACCCTGGTGAACCACTGGTGTGTGTCTGGTGACAGTACCCTGCGAACCACTGGTGTGTGTGTGGTGACAGTACCCTGGTGAACCACTGGTGTGTCTGGTGACAGTACCCGGGTGAACCACTGGTGTGTGTCTGGTGACAGTACCCTGGTGAACCACTGGTGTGTCTGGTGACAGTACCCTGGTGAACCACTGGTGTGTCTGGTGACAGTACCCGGGTGAACCACTGGTGTGTGTCTGGTGACAGTACCCGGGTGAACCACTGGTGTGTCTGGTGACAGTACCCGGGTGAACCACTGGTGTGTGTCTGGTGACAGTACCCTGGTGAACCACTGGTGTGTCTGGTGACAGTACCCTGGTGAACCACTGGTGTGTGTCTGGTGACAGTACCCTGGTGAACCACCGGTGTCTGGTGACAGTACCCTGGTGAACCACCGGTGTCTGGTGACAGTACCCTGGTGAACCACTGGTGTGTGTCTGGTGACAGTACCCTGGTGAACCACCGGTGTGTGTCTGGTGACAGTACCCTGGTGAACCACTGGTGTGTGTCTGGTGACAGTACCCGGGTGAACCACTGGTGTGTGTCTGGTGACAGTACCCGGGTGAACCACTGGTGTGTGTCTGGTGACAGTACCCTGGTGAACCACTGGTGTGTGTGTGGTGACAGTACCCTGGTGAACCACTGGTGTGTGTGTGGTGACAGTACCCTGGTGAACCACTGGTGTGTGTCTGGTGACAGTACCCTGGTGAACCACTGGTGTGTGTCTGGTGACAGTACCCGGGTGAACCACTGGTGTGTGTCTGGTGACAGTACCCTGGTGAACCACTGGTGTGTCTGGTGACAGTACCCGGGTGAACCACTGGTGTGTCTGGTGACAGTACCCGGGTGAACCACTGGTGTGTGTCTGGTGACAGTACCCAGGTGAACCACCGGTGTGTGTCTGGTGACAGTACCCGGGTGAACCACTGGTGTGTGTCTGGTGACAGTACCCAGGTGAACCACTGGTGTGTGTCTGGTGACAGTACCCTGGTGAACCACTGGTGTGTCTGGTGACAGTACCCGGGTGAACCACTGGTGTGTGTCTGGTGACAGTACCCTGGTGAACCACTGGTGTGTGTCTGGTGACAGTACCCTGGTGAACCACTGGTGTGTGTCTGGTGACAGTACCCTGGTGAACCACCGGCGCTCATCTTCAGGTGTGTGGTTTAGTTCTGACATTTTCTTGTCGCGTCATTGTGTGTTGTCACCCTCCAGTGGTGGCGGACCCGAGGCCGTCAACGGAGCTACGGAGCTTCGTCCAGAATGGGAGTCATGCATAACCAGCGGTGAGCTGTCATGATTAATTCTGTACACGGTAAGCTGCCGTGTGTGGACTGTGGTGGTCCACACACTGTACACGGTCAGATGCTGTGTGGGGGGACTGTGGTGGTCCACACACTGTACACGGTAAGCTGCCGTGTGTGGACTGTGGTGGTCCACACACTGTACACGGTAAGCTGCCGTGTGTGGGGACTGTGGTGGTCCACACACTGTACACGGTAAGCTGCCGTGTGTGTGGACTGTGGTGGTCCACACACTGTACACGGTCAGATGCTGTGTGGGGGGGACTGTGGTGGTCCACACACTGTACACGGTAAGCTGCCGTGTGTGGACTGTGGTGGTCCACACACTGTACACGGTAAGCTGCCGTGTGTGGGGACTGTGGTGGTCCACACACTGTACACGGTAAGCTGCCGTGTGTGGGGACTGTGGTGGTCCACACACTGTACACGGTTAGCTGCCGTGTGTGGGGACTGTGGTGGTCCACACACTGTACACGGTAAGCTGCCGTGTGTGGGGACTGTGGTGGTCCACACACTGTACACGGTAAGCTGCCGTGTGTGGGGACTGTGGTGGTCCACACACTGTACACGGTAAGCTGCCGTGTGTGGGGACTGTGGTGGTCCACACACTGTACACGGTAAGCTGCCGTGTGTGTGGACTGTGGTGGTCCACACACTGTACACGGTAAGCTGCCGTGTGTGGGGACTGTGGTGGTCCACACACTGTACACGGTAAGCTGCCGTGTGTGGGGACTGTGGTGGTCCACACACTGTACACGGTAAGCTGCCGTGTGGGGACTGTGGTGGTCCACACACTGTACACGGTAAGCTGCCGTGTGAGGGGACTGTGGTGGTCCACACACTGTACACGGTAAGCTGCCGTGTGTGGGGACTGTGGTGGTCCACACACTGTACACGGTAAGCTGCCGTGTGGGGACTGTGGTGGTCCACACACTGTACACGGTAAGCTGCCGTGTGTGGGGACTGTGGTGGTCCACACACTGTACACGGTAAGCTGCCGTGTGGGGACTGTGGTGGTCCACACACTGTACACGGTAAGCTGCCGTGTGTGGGGACTGTGGTGGTCCACACACTGTACACGGTAAGCTGCCGTGTGGGGACTGTGGTGGTCCACATCCATAAGTTTCTGTCTCTCCACCTTCCGCCCCCCCCCCTACTCCTCAATATTGTAACACATTGTTATAAACTTCGATT
>NC_091171.1:12179935-12255959 GCF_040958095.1 Procambarus clarkii
TACTGAACACCAGTTTCTATGGAGTGTTCACAACCGAGCCTGAGCAGCTCCCATTGTTAGAAGAGGAAATGGCCCAAGATGAGAGACTAACAGATATAGAAGTGACAGCAGAGAAGGTAATTAAACAACTAACACTGGATGAAACTAAAGCAGTTGGACCAGATAATGTATCACCGTGGATACTAAAAGAGGCAGCGCAGGTCCTCGGCGTGCCTCTAGCAAGGATCTACAATGAGTCACTTACGAAGGGAGAGTTGCCCAGTTGCTAGAAGAAGGCAAATGTAGTACCAATTTTCAATAAAAGTGTTACAATTCGGCAGGAAGGGAACCGAACGTGTGATTCACATGGCGTTTATTCAACAAACACTGACGTCACCGGGTATAGGTGCCATGAATACAAATGAGCATCGGATCATAACATTATAAACCTAATCTTAAGTGACCTTAATCCTACACATACCTTAATCCTAACATTCCTCCCCCTGTTAATTAAATTCCACCTCTACAGGTTAGGTCTATCAGGCGGTCGTATGACTCTTCCTAATTTCCTCAACTGGGAGTCCAGACCTGTTACTTCTGGGGAACCTTCTTCTGAATTACTAACTGCAGAGTCCGTAGGGTTAACTGTATCTCCCATTACCCTCTGTTGCCCCCCTTGCTGTGCCTCCCGGTCCCCTGCAGGTGCTGCTGCCCCCTTCATTATAAGGACGGTTATCACTAGTTGCGCCCCCCCCCCCCACCTGAAGGGTCTTCAACATTCCCCCGTGAACCTTGGCATGAGCTGATCTGGATGCCTTTTCCAATGAATATTCCCAAAACTCTGCACTTGCACGGTGAAATTTGTGCGGGCTAAGACTTCCCTAATTTTCCCTTCTACAGTGTCAAATGCCGCTAATATAAAGGGAACTGATCTGGAAATGTTGAGCGGTGGCAGGCTGGGTCGGGCGCCGGGCTCCCATCACCGCCCAAGCGGCTCCAACACTAAATCGGTGAAATTAGAGAACAATGGCAAAAAATGAAGCAAGACTCGCTTTTGTGTATTGATTTCCCAAAGATTCAGTGTCGGAAGCCGAGGAAAAATGAAATGTTATTTCGGTAGAATTTACGAGGATATCCTGATGGGGGGGGAGGGAGGGAGGGTAGAGGGAGGGAGGGAGGGAGGGAGGGAGGGAGGGAGGGAGGGAGGGAGGGACAGGGTAGAGGGAGGGAAGGGGAGAATGATAAAACTAAAAAGAAAACAGAAGTTTGCAAACAGTCATAACAGGAGCGGTGTGGCTCCTGTTGATGGCCCCCAGCGACTGCTGAAGTTGTTTATAAAGGCATCAGCTTGCGAGGAGAATACTGTGTATTCACCTATATGTGCTGGTAGTGTTGAGGCTAAACTCCTGTGCCCCGCCTTGTCAGGTAAAGTTGGTTAATACATCGACTCAATTGATGCAAGTGTCATATATCTATCTTATCGTATTGGATTTTGAAGCTGTGTCGAGTTTGCTAGTACAGTTTCCCTCCCAAGCCATTCTGTTAAAAATATTAAGTTGCTGGAAAGTTCTTCCTCGGCCGACGTCTTCTGGGCCTCGCTTCCATCTCCACTATACACCCATATATCGTCTTCCACTATTTCTCATTTTCAATAATGCTTCTTTATCATCTTTGCCGAATCTTTTTCAAATTGTGTGTTGTCATGACCTCCCTCCTCGTCCATTCATCCGGTGTGATGAGTTTCACTTCCCTGACTCTTCCACTCACCTTGGGGACAAGCAGTGTTGTGTCTGCTTTCTTTAGTGCTTGCTGTGTGCCTTCACCGAAGCTGCCTGCTCAACACTCACAAATATGAACACCCACATTGTGAAGGCTTCCTTCAGAAAGTTCCCTTAAGTTTAGCTGGACTTTCTCCAGTTAACCTGTACTGCAGAGGCTGTTGACTGACATGTTCCCACTATATGAGCGAGTCTCCACTCTCTCGCTCCCTCAAGGTACTTCATTCCTTAGCCGCTATTTCTATTTCAGCGAGTTGTTTGTGAGATCCTACAGTACAGTATGACTGTTTTCTTGTAACTTTCATTCTCCGGGCAGATCACGTTCTAGCTGTTAATGTTTTAATGTGTTCTTACTCTTCAGTCGTTCTCTGGCGAGTGTAAATCACAGCCTCCACCAACCCGTTCTCTTTCCATTGAAGTGATTCACTTTACAGTTTACATTGCTACACTGCCTCTTCAGTATTGATGTATTGTGAAGTCTTGTTCCAGTTGACCATCAGTTTCACTCGTCCATTTTCCCTTATTTTCTTGCTTTACGATATTAACCGAGAAGTAATGCATTAGTAATTATTCCAATTATTGTAGTTTACAGTATGGCTGTTACTCAGTGTTTACAGTATGGCTGTTACTCAGTGTTTACAGTATGGCTGTTACTCAGTGTTTACAGTATGGCTGTTACTCAGTGTTTACAGTATGGCTGTTACTCAGTGTTTACAGTATGGCTGTTACTCAGTGTTTACAGTATGGCTGTTACTCGGTGTTTACAGTATGGCTGTTACTCGGTGTTTACAGTATGGCTGTTACTCGGTGTTTACAGTATGGCTGTTACTCGGTGTTTACAGTATGGCTGTTACTCGGTGTTTACAGTATGGCTGTTACTCGGTGTTTACAGTATGGCTGTTACTCGGTGTTTACAGTATGGCTGTTACTCGGTGTTTACAGTATGGCTGTTACTCGGTGTTTACAGTATGGCTGTTACTCGGTGTTTACAGTATGGCTGTTACTCGGTGTTTACAGTATGGCTGTTACTCGGTGTTTACAGTATGGCTGTTACTCGGTGTTTACAGTATGGCTGTTACTCGGTGTTTACAGTATGGCTGTTACTCGGTGTTTACAGTATGGCTGTTACTCGGTGTTTACAGTATGGCTGTTACTCGGTGTTTACAGTATGGCTGTTACTCGGTGTTTACAGTATGGCTGTTACTCGGTGTTTACAGTATGGCTGTTACTCGGTGTTTACAGTATGGCTGTTACTCGGTGTTTACAGTATGGCTGTTACTCGGTGTTTACAGTATGGCTGTTACTCGGTGTTTACAGTATGGCTGTTACTCGGTGTTTACAGTATGGCTGTTACTCGGTGTTTACAGTATGGCTGTTACTCGGTGTTTACAGTATGGCTGTTACTCGGTGTTTACAGTATGGCTGTTACTCGGTGTTTACAGTATGGCTGTTACTCGGTGTTTACAGTATGGCTGTTACTCGGTGTTTACAGTATGGCTGTTACTCGGTGTTTACAGTATGGCTGTTACTCGGTGTTTACAGTATGGCTGTTACTTGGTGTTTACAGTATGGCTGTTACTCGGTGTTTACAGTATGACTTACTCAGTGATGGTGGTATTACTTTTGTAAGGTCATTACTTTGTTCATCTGTGCTGTCTTGGCCACCCTGAGAGACTGCCCTGTTAGTCCAGTCCACTGCTCCCCGCCTCCCCCTGCGGCAGGTGTGGCGGCACTGTGCCAGGGTGAACACTGGCACCTGCTGCAGGTGTGGCGGCACTGTGCCAGGGTGAACACTGGCACCTGCTGCAGGTGTGGCGTCACTGTACCAGGGTGTACACTGGCACCTGCTGTAGGTGTGGCGTCACTGTACCAGGGTGTACACTGGCACCTGCTGTAGGTGTGGCGTCACTGTACCAGGGTGTACACTGGCACCTGCTGTAGGTGTGGCGGCACTGTGCCAGGGTGTACACTGGCACCTGCTGTAGGTGTGGCGTCACTGTGCCAGGGTGTACACTGGCACCTGCTGTAGGTGTGGCGGCACTGTGCCAGGGTGTACACTGGCACCTGCTGTAGGTGTGGCGTCACTGTACCAGGGTGTACACTGGCACCTGCTGTAGGTGTGGCGGCACTGTGCCAGGGTGTACACTGGCACCTGCTGTAGGTGTGGCGTCACTGTACCAGGGTGTACACTGGCACCTGCTGTAGGTGTGGCGGCACTGTGCCAGGGTGAACACTGGCACCTGCTGTAGGTGTGGCATCAAGCTTGGCTAAAACGCCTCCTGCGTCAACTGCCGAGTGTGTTTGTAGCTGTTCGCTGGTCTGTACCTGCTGGTGCCATTGTGTCTGCTGGTGCTCCAGCTCCCCTCTACGGTTTTTTTTTTATTTTGACTCTTCTGGGGGGCGTCTGAGGCTCTTCTTGGGAGGGGGGCGTCTGAGGCTCTTCTTGGGAGGGGGGCGTCTGAGGCTCTTCTTGGGAGGGGGGCGTCTGAGGCTCTTCTTGGGAGGGGGGCGTCTGAGGCTCTTCTTGGGAGGGGGGCGTCTGAGGCTCTTCTTGGGAGGGGGGCGTCTGAGGCTCTTCTTGGGAGGGGGGCGTCTGAGGCTCTTCTTGGGAGGGGGGCGTCTGAGGCTCTTCTTGGGAGGGGGGCGTCTGAGGCTCTTCTTGGGAGGGGGGCGTCTGAGGCTCTTCTTGGGAGGGGAGCGTCTGAGGCTCTTCTTGGGAGGGGGGCGTCTGAGGCTCTTCTTGGGAGGGGGGCGTCTGACGCTCTTCTTGGGAGGGGGGCGTCTGACGCTCTTCTTGGGAGGGGGGCGTCTGACGCTCTTCTTGGGAGGGGGGCGTCTGACGCTCTTCTTGGGAGGGGGGCGTCTGACGCTCTTCTTGGGAGGGGGGCGTCTGACGCTCTTCTTGGGAGGGGGGCGTCTGACGCTCTTCTTGGGAGGGGGGCGTCTGACGCTCTTCTTGGGAGGGGGGCGTCTGACGCTCTTCTTGGGAGGGGGGCGTCTGACGCTCTTCTTGGGAGGGGGGCGTCTGACGCTCTTCTTGGGAGGGGGGCGTCTGACGCTCTTCTTGGGAGGGGGGCGTCTGACGCTCTTCTTGGGAGGGGGGCGTCTGACGCTCTTCTTGGGAGGGGGGCGTCTGACGCTCTTCTTGGGAGGGGGGCGTCTGAGGCTCTTCTTGGGAGGGGGGCGTCTGAGGCTCTTCTTGGGAGGGGGGCGTCTGAGGCTCTTCTTGGGAGGGGGGCGTCTGAGGCTCTTCTGAGAAGAGTGAGAGAGGGGGGGGGGAGGGGAGAAGAGTGTGGGGGGAAGAAAGAGTGATACGGGAGCAGGGGGGGGGTATTCCTTGGTATACCTAAGAGCACACATAAGAGCAGGTGGGTGGTGGGGAGGTGGACCTCGAGGTTCAGGTCCTCCCACTAAGCCTCATCACGCTCATAATGAACCTGTAAGGTAAAAGTGCTCTACACATTGACCAGTTCTCTTTGATATTCAGACAAAATTCCCACACAGTGAAAGCTGTCATTGCTCTTAAAATGAGCTAATTACTCAATTATATTCGCCCGTTGAAACATTAACAGCTGGGATTATTGTTGAATGATTTTATACACGAGTGTTCCGGTCTTAATGACCGGAAACGGCAGTTTATTTCCAGCGCTACGGACTATTATTGCCAGTATGACTACTGATGGTCCAGCCCGTTCCGTTCCCAACGTCAAGAAACTGTTGTACTAAAGTGCCTTTATCCTAACCTTCCAGAGGACCCGTCTACTGAAAACGGGACGTTGCGTAAATTTCGTGACCTGCTGCTTGTTATATTGTACGATAGTTTTTAGGACTTGGGTAAAGTGTACGTCAAAATGCGACGTTGTGTTAGGAGGACGGGTAGTGTGGTGGAGAGCAGCACCCCTCTGGTCCCTGGGGGGGCGCCCACTCTGGACCCTGGGGACGCCCACTCTGGACCCTGGGGACGCCCACTCTGGTCCCTGGGGGGCGCCCACTCTGGACCCTGGGGACGCCCACTCTGGACCCTGGGGGCGCCCCCTCTGGTCCCTGGGGGCGCCCACTCTGGTCCCTGGGGGCGCCCACTCTGGTCCCTGGGGGCGTCCACTCTGGACCCTGGGGGGCGCCCACTATGGACCCTGGGGGGGGGGGGGGGGGCGCCCACTCTAGGATTTTACAAGAAATTGCTTAAGCAATTTGTGTGTTGCTTAACAGATGTTTCTTACCTGGATACTTTACCTTGAGGTGATTCCGGGACTCAGCGACCCCGCGGCCCGGTCATCGCCCAGGCCTCCTCGTTGCTAGACTGGTCTACAAAGCTGCTGGACGCGGGCGCTCACAGCCTGACGTACGAATCACAGCCTGGTTGATCAGGTATCCTTCGGAGGTGTTTTGTCTAGTTCTCTCTTGAACACTGTGAGGGGTCGGCCAGTTATGCCCCTTATGTGTAGTGGAAGCGTGTTGAACAGTCTCGGGCCTCTGATGTTGATAGAGTTCTCTCTGAGTACCTGTTGCACCTCTACTCTTCAACGGGGGTAATCTGCACATCCTGCCATGTCTCATGTGATGTTATTTATGTGTGCAGGTTTGGGACCAGCCCCTCTACTATTTTCCATGTGTAAATTATTATGTATTTCTCCCGCCTGCGCTCAAGAGAATACAGATTTAGGCTCTTTAGTCGGTCCCAATAGTTTAGATGTTTTACTTAGTGGATCCCTGCAGTAAACCTAGGGAGGGTTCTGGGAGTTCTTCTACTCTCCGAGCCAGACCCGAGGTCAGGCTTGACTTAAGATAACTTAGTCCAACAGGCTGTTGCTTGGAGCGACCCGCAGACCCACATATCCACTACAACTCGGATAGTCCGGCACTTCTTGCAAGAACTTGTCTTAAGTGCCTCTTAAATACATCCACCTTTGTTCCAGCAATATTTCTAATTCTTGCTGGGAGGTTGTTGAACAGCTTTGGACCTCTGTGCCTATGGCACCGCTATTCCTCAATGGTTCTATTCTGCATTTCTTTCCGTATCTTTCGTTCCAGTATGTTGTGATTCTACTGTTCAAATTTGGGACGTGGCCTTCTAGTATCTTCCATGTATATAACATTTGATACCTTTCTCGTCTCCTTTCCAGAGAGTACATTTTGAGAGCTTTGAGACGGCCACAATAATTTAGATGTTTTATCGTGTTTATGCGAGCCGTATATGTTCTCTGTATTCCCTCTAATTCAGAGATCTCTCCTGCACAGAAAGGTGAAGCGAGTACCGAGCAGGGTCTCAGGATTTGAACATTCTCAAAATCTATCTATAATTTTCATGGCCGCCGTTATATTTGATCCGTTATGTTCACTAAATGTCAGGTCGCCAGACATCATAATTCCCAGAGCTATTATATGTTGCTTTCCATCTACGAATAGGTCTGCTTGTGTCCTGTACCCTGTGTTTCTTTTAAGTTCCTGGTTTACACCATACGTCAGTACCTGGAACTTGTCACCGTTAAACATCATGTTATTTTCAGTTGCCCAATCGAATACTTTATTTATATCTGCCAGCAGTTTGTGTCTTCTGCAGAGGCAATTTTCATGCTGATTTTTGTATCATCTGCAGAAGATGACACGAAGCTGTGAATAGTATATTTTTTCTATATCAGAGATAAGAATGAGAAATAGCAGCGGTGTAAGGATTGAGCCCTGGGGTACAGAGCTGTTCACTGCACTTGGGCTTCCTCTTATTTAATTGACCGTCACTCTTTGCATACTGTTTGACAAACTTGAAATCCAACGCCCTTGCCAGTTAGCCCATAAATTGAGATCCATATAGGACTATCATTCCATGATCATATTTGTCGAATGCCTTTACAAAGTCTGTGTATACAACATCTGCATTTTGCTTTTCCTCTAAGGCTTCTGTGATTGTCATAGTATTCACCTAGTTGTGCTTGTGGGTGTTGAGCTCTGCTCTTTCGGCCCGCCTCTCAACTATTAATCAACTGTTACTAACTTACTATTTTTTTACACACACACACACACACACACACACACACACACACACACACACACACACACACACACACACACACACACAGGAAGCAGCCCGTGACAGCTGACTAATTCCCAGGTACCTATTTACTGCTAGGGAACAGACGCATCAGGGTGAAAGACAATCTGCCCATTGTTTCTCGCCGGCGCCAGGAATCGAACCCCGGACCACAGGATCACGTGCCCAGAGTGCTGTCCCCTTAGCCACCGCCCCCCCCCCCCCTAGTGGTTGAGTAACTGTAACAGACAGGATCTTCCCGCTCTAAATCCATGTTGTCCTGTGTTGTGAAGTTCATTGTTTCATAAAACTGAAAATTTGATTGCTAATTACTCTTTCAAAAACCTATTATATTACACTGAGCGCTTGCACTACTGGTACTTTATATCTTTATGAATATTGAATTCCACGAGTCAGGACCAGGGGCTGAGTGCATGGGAGTATGTTGTCAATTTGTCTTTCAAAGTCTTCAGAGTTCGTGTTAACATTAGTTATATTATCTGAAGCTTGGATGTCATTCATAACGAAGCTATGAAATGATTGAAATTGAGTTGATTGCATAACCCATCTCGCTTGTTAGTTATCTTGGCCCTACTACCGTTATTAATGTTAGTTTGCGCTTCAATGATCTTGTGGTCTGAGTATGTAATCTGAGATTGTTGTCTGATTAGTTCATCATTGTTTAAGATCAGGTCTAGTGTGTTTTCGTTCCTAGTTGGTTCTGTAATCTGTTGGTCGAGTTCTAACGTATCTGAGAAAGTTTACAATTAAAGAAAATGGGTTACAGTTGATAAAGTAGGTAAGAGGTAGATATAAGGGGGTAGAAAAGATACAAGTAGAAAGGAAGTGCTAGGAGGAGGAAAGGAAGGGGGGCAGGGAAGGAATAGAGGAAGAGTGGAAAGAAAGGAAGGAGGAGGAAGAGGAAAGGCTAGAAGGAGAGGGCTGAAGGAAAGAGGTGGAAAGTGCTGCCACCATCCATTCAAGAGTTATTTATAAGACAAGGAATGGAATTTGTCTCTCCAATGTTAACTGATGTTATCAAGTAACATGTGTACTCGTGTAAATCATATAGTCAACAATCTCTAATTCATTATCTTTAGCAAGTAAACCTCATAATGATCTCCACTCTAGCTTTGACTATATCATAAGTGAAAGCCCCTTATGCCATAGCGATAAAGCCATAGACATGAATCAAAGATTTAGGGATCAGAATTATAGACAATTTAAAAGTTAATCAGTTAGATATTTATTATTATATATTCACTCGTATAGGGATCAGAATTCAACCATTTCACTTGATGTTCAAATGTCAATTGTAATTCAGAATTTGAGTCACCATAAAGAATTTGCGGGCAACTACGGCTGACTGCCCCTGCAAATCACACAACATAACTTTGAAAAATGCCACATACATCAACCTTGCCGTTCCCTCTGATGACGAGCAAAACTAATCGTGGAACAACTAGAGTCACACGCTATCTTAACATCGAGGAAGACTACATAGAGAAATAGAAACCAATGAATTAAAGCTACAAGAATCATACAAAATCCAAGAGGCATAGAGAGCAAAAGCCCATTAGTGAAATGGAGATAAATCCGAAATATTTGTTCTCCTATACAAAATAAAGATAAAAAACCACATCTAGTATCGGGCCCCTGCGAAAGGTAGATGGAACTTTCACAGATGACAACAAAGAAATGAGCGAGTTACTGATACTGGCCTTATCCCTGACATACTAAAAACAGCAGAGATAGCACCACTCCATAAAGGAGGAAATAAGGCAGAAGCAAAAAATTAGACCAATAGCATTAACATCGCACATCATAAAAATATTACTTCTTGGCACTCTTTCAAATATCACAAAATACATGGAATCACAGCATCGCCATAACCCCGGACAACATGGTTTCAGAACAGGGCGCTCTTGCCTGTCGCAGTTGCTGGACCACTATGGTATGGCATTAGATGCTATGGAAGACAAACAAAACGCTGATGTAATTTACAGAGATTTCGCAAAAGCCTTTGACAAATGTGACCATGGTGTTATTGCATATAAAATGCGTCCACAAGGAATTACCGGAAAAATAGGCAGATGGATCTACAATTTCCTGACTAACAGAACCCAATGTGTAATAGTCAAAAAAATAAAATCCGGCCCATCAACCGTGAAGAGCTCGGTCCCCCAGGGTACTGTGCTTGCTCCAGTACTTTTTCTCATCCTCATATCGGACATAGACAAGAACACAACCTATAGCACTGTATCATCCTTTGCAGATGACACTAGGATCTTCATGTGAGTAGGCAACATAAGAGGACACGGCAAACCTCCAGTCAGACGTAAATCAGGTCTTTTTATGGGCTACAGAAAATAATATGGTGTCTAACGAGGATAAGTTCCAGCTCATGCGCTACGGAAAAAATGAAAATATAAGAACGGAAACCATGTACAAAACTCAGACAAATCATAACAGAACGAAAAGGCAATGTAAAGGATCTGGGTGTACTCATGTCGGAAGACCTTACCTTTAAAGAACACAATAAAGTAGCCGTCACAACTGCAAGAAAAATGACAGGTTGAATAACAAGAACTTTTCACACTAGAGATGCTATACCGATGATGATACTTTTCAAGACGCTAGTGCTCTCTAGAGTAGAGTACTGCTGCACAATGACACCACCTTTCAAAGCTGGAGAAATTGCTGACCTGGAGAGCGTGCAGAGATCCTTTACTGCTAGAATCCACTCAGTAAAACATCTAAACTATTGGGACCGACTAAAGAGCCTAAAACTGTACTCCCTTGAGCGCAGGCGGGAGAAATACATAATAATTTACACGTGGAAAATAGTAGAGGGTTTGATCCCAAACCTGCACACAGAAATAACACCACATGAGACCAGGAGGCATGGTAGGATGTGCAGAATACCCCTTTTGAAAAGCAGAGGTGCAACAGGTACTCTGAGAGAGAACTATCAACATCAGAGGCCCGAGACTGTTCAACACGCTTACACTACACATAAGGGACATAACTGGCCGACCCCTCACAGTGTTCAAGAGAGAACTTGACAAACATCTCCAAAGGATACCTGATCAACCAGGCTGTGATTCATACGTCAGGCTGTGAGCGGCCGCGTCCAACAGCTTTGTAGACCAGTCTAGCAACGAGGAGGCCTGGGCGATGACCGGGCCGCGGGGACGCTAAGCCCCGAAACCATCGTAAGGTAAGGGTTCAACTCACCAAAGTCAGAGTATAAGAGGGGGGTGGGGGATGGGGGGAGGGCATGGCTGACATTCAATGTCCCCCCCCCCCCCAGCCTGGGACAGGCCTAGTCTGGGCTGCTGGAGCCAGGCCACCACCTCTCTCAAATTGGATCAAGTTGATCTTTCTGCCTGTTCTCTCTTGTATGCTCTACCCCTCTTTCTGCCTTCCTCTAAGTAGTTTTCAGGAATATCATATTGGTCTTCCTGTCTATAACGTTGTGCTCCTCTCGTGTAGAAATCCAGGCACTGAAGAGTCTTAACTTTTTTTTCATTAATTGAAAATTTGCATAGTGTTGGGTGGAAGTATCTGCACTGTTCCAAAACGGCATGTACCCGTGCCCAAGATGTTCCTGCATTTTCGGGGATTCATGAAATGCATTTTGTGCCTTTAGGCCCCATATTTGCATATTCGTGAGGTTCACACACTCTCACACACCATGGTCTCATCCTGTAACTACACTTTACACACACACACACACACACACACACACACACACACTCACACCTCACTCACTCACTCACTCACTCACTCACTCACTCACTCACTCACTCACTTATTTACGTATATACATTTATTCTTAAACATATATAACTATATACATGCCTTTACACACACAAACATTCATAGACATACTTATATACATACATTCATGTACATATAATTACTGTATTTGCATGCATTCATACACATCTATACATATTACACACACAAATTAACATACACAGATTAACATGTCGAGGTTTCATTGTTTTAAACTAAAGTAAGGAGGTCCAGTCTCTCCTACCTGGAGCATACCTGGAGGGAGTTTCCAGAGTTCTTCTACTCCCCGAGCCCGGCCTGAGGCCCGGTTACTTCCTAGGTGGGAAGTAGAGAGAGAAAGAGGGGGGGGGACAGAGAGAGAGACAGAGACAGAGGGGAAGAGTAGATGAATTGGAGAATAGATGAACTTGGATAGACTCGGTAGAAGTAGTGTCTGGAGAGTAGATGAGCTTGGGTAGATCCGGTAGATGCCATGCGACTAGCCACAGTAGACGGGTACCGTGACGCCGGTATTGACTTTGTAACTTAACGTAATTACCCGATTTATACATTAATTATTGTTGTTACCTGTGAGATAGTTACTGTTTAAGAGCTGTGTGGTAGTGAAGATGGTTGTACCGCCGCTTGTTATACTGCGTCTTGTGAGTTGTGTAATATTTACAACTTGAACTTATCTTAAAATACCTCCTCCCTTGTTTTGATTACAAAGCAAGGGAAATGGTAACTATTGACTCCAGATATAGAGACATCACTTGGGAAATGAAAGAGTAATGCTTGGCTACTGTTCTAAATTACTGTATATAATAAACAATTAAATCTAACTAAGGAAATGTACATGCTGACTAAATCTAGACCTACAGCCAGTGCGAAGACTACCATGCTGGAGAAGGGTAAAGTGCACTGGTATTCAACTTGGCAAGTATTCTCCTTCACTCATAAGTTCACTGTAGAGTCACTCGCCCCGCTCCCAAGTGGAGTTCACTCGTCCTCTCCGTCCACTGCTGCTATCCTCACATCTGGTCTCTATCCTAATTGAATATCCTGGAGCCGCCATGAGACTATTCAATTTTCCTTTTACTGTTACGCTAAATTAAAAAGTTTCTCACATAACTGTCTCCTCAGTATCTGAGGCTTCCACACGTGTCCCTTTCCTGTGCTATTGTGAACATTCCCTCTTTCTCCATCCTATCAATCCCTCCCCCTCTAAATAGTATGTTTTGTCATGTCTCCTCTCTTTTGTAGCATCGTTAGGGCCAGTGTACTTTTTTGGGGTTGTGCTTATACGTCGGGGCTGCATACTTTAGGACTGGTCTCTTGTAGGTTGTGTAGTGTTCTGAATGCCCCCTTATTGCGGTTTCTGAAGTCTGTTGTGGTGGTGACAGGTTTAAAGTACACCACCTCCGTCGTAAGACTTATCTTGTTGTAAAGCCCTACTACTACTAATACAACTACTACTACTACCGCCGCCGCCGCCGCCGCGAATGATAAAAAGGATCAAATAATAAACATCTAGATGACAATTAAGAGTTTATTGAACAGACAATAAAACTGGAACACATCCTGGTGGGTGGGAGGTCTTGCCTCAAGACCAGCAACTGAAGGATGGCACCAAATGTGCTGAGTACTGCGGGAACCGGTGGGTGCGTAGTACACATGCACATCCATCCATCTCCGCCTTCATTCTTAATCTAACCTAACTGGCATCCCGAGGCACTGGTGCCACAGCCGTGCTGAGCCTTCTCCACACAACACTCTTAAAGCCTCCTTCATGACAGTCAAAGCTTGGGTCCACAAGGCCCAGCCACTCCAAGTACCCATAATTAGGGGAAATAAGGAGGGAACTATCAAGGGAAAGAGCCAAGCCCTTACGACTATATAGCACTGGGAAGGGGTCAGGATAAGGATTTGGGATGGGACGGGGGGGGAGGAGGAAGGGTACCCAACCACTTTGGACGATCGGGGTTTGAACGCTGACCTAATGACTTGGCGCGTTCTCCTGATAGTTGCCTTCCCTTGCCAATAGGGGCTCCTACTTTAGCCCTTAAGTTGACAAAAGGTCTATTGACCTGGAGGAATACTTGTAAATTGTCAGTTGTTTATGTCGGCAACTTGAAGCACTTTAACTTCTTCGTTAATAATAATAATAATAATAATAATAATAATAATAATAATAATAGGATCCTCTGTCCATGAGGAAGAACCATTGTTTTCTTTGTTTTTAATTTACCCCAAGTATTATAATAATAATAGGTTTATGCCCGGTGTAACACTTGCATATGTAAGCATAAAGTGTGACTTAATATTGTCTGGACTGTTTAACGTGTTCCCTGAGGATGGAGACTGGACTTAATATTGTCTAGACTGTTAACGTTGGAGATTGGACTTAATAGCTGCTACAATGTACTCACAATATAGTGTATAATGGTAACACCCGTTGTGATGAGTGGTAACGGTATCCTCAGCCCCGCTATTGTGACGTGTGTGCCTTCTAGTTCTGGGAGGAGCCTAACTTTAGTGTTGCTGTTAACATTAACTTAACTCCTAAGTTGTACTATAGGCTGGTCCCAGTCACATAACCCAGCCTACCTCCCGGTAACTGGGGTTGTTTATCAGTGTCACACACGGTAATGTTATGAACAATAAGGTCTTGCAAGATCACCCTTCCATTAGTGTTGCAGTGACCATCAGTAACAGCAGCGTGACAGCATCACTCACCCGTACATATCACAGCAGTGTTGCCTGCAGACTTTGGTAGCATGTCTGCTGTAAGTGCCCCTCGTCGTGCAGACATGTTACACCTTACACAATGACCATTTGCAGTTTGTAACCTAAATTTTCGATAGTGAATACTCTTACTCCTGAGAGCTTAAATTAATCTACAGATTAATCCACTCTTACCATGAGAGTCGGCCAGTTGTGAGAGCCGGGTATCTTGGACGGAACTTGTTGATAGTTGTGGTGTAGGCGTTCGAGGCTCCTGCAAACACGTCCACCTCCTTCACTTTAGCATTCAGCACTACGGTATAGCATCCTGAGACTAACACTTAGAATGTTCCAAGAAAGAAACTTGACTGTTATGTTTGAGCCATGGTGAGGTATCAAGGGAATGATACTTAACCATGGCTTACTGTATGGCAGGGAGGGAGTGAAGGTGGGTGTGTGAGGGGCAGGGAGGGAGTGTGGAGGGAGTGAAGGTGGGTGTGTGAGGGGGGCAGGGAGGGAGTGTGGAGGGAGGGAAGGTGTGTGTGTGTGTGTGTGGGGCAGGGAGGGAGTGTGGAGGGAGGGAAGGTGTGTGTGTGTGGGGCAGGGAGGGAGTGTGGAGGGAGGGAAGGGGTGTGTGTGTGGGGCAGGGAGGGAGTGTGGAGGGAGGGGAGGTGTGTGTGTGAGGGGGGGCAGGGAGGGAGTGTGGAGGGAGGGAAGGTGTGTGTGTGTGGGGGGGGGCAGGGAGGGAGTGTGGAGGGAGGGAAGGTGTGTGTGTGTGGGGCAGGGAGGGAGTGTGGAGGGAGGGAAGGTGTGTGTGTGGGGGGGGGGCAGGGAGGGAGGGAGTGTGGAGGGAGGGAAGGTGTGTGTGTGTGGGGCAGGGAGGGAGTGTGGAGGGAGGGAAGGTGTGTGTGTGTGGGGCAGGGAGGGAGTGTGGAGGGAGGGAAGGTGTGTGTGTGTGGGGGGGGGCAGGGAGGGAGTGTGGAGGGAGGGAAGGTGTGTGTGTGTGGGGCAGGGAGGGAGTGTGGAGGGAGGGAAGGTGTGTGTGTGTGGGGCAGGGAGGGAGTGTGGAGGGAGGGAAGGTGTGTGTGTGTGGGGCAGGGAGGGAGTGTGGAGGGAGGGAAGGTGTGTGTGTGTGGGGGGGGGGCAGGGAGGGAGTGTGGAGGGAGGGAAGGTGTGTGTGTGTGTGGGGCAGGGAGGGAGTGTGGAGGGAGGGAAGGTGTGTGTGTGGGGGGGGGCAGGGAGGGAGTGTGGAGGGAGGGAAGGTGTGTGTGTGGGGGGGGGGCAGGGAGGGAGTGTGGAGGGAGGGAAGGTGTGTGTGTGGGGGGGGGCAGGGAGGGAGTGTGGAGGGAGGGAAGGTGTGTGTGTGGGGGGGGCAGGGAGGGAGTGTGGAGGGAGGGAAGGTGTGTGTGTGTGTGGGGCAGGGAGGGAGTGTGGAGGGAGGGAAGGTGTGTGTGTGTGTGGGGCAGGGAGGGAGTGTGGAGGGAGGGAAGGTGTGTGTGTGTGGGGGGGGGGCAGGGAGGGAGTGTGGAGGGAGGGAAGGTGTGTGTGTGTGTGTGGGGCAGGGAGGGAGTGTGGAGGGAGGGAAGGGGTGTGTGTGTGTGTGGGGCAGGGAGGGAGTGTGGAGGGAGGGAAGGTGTGTGTGTGTGTGTGTGGGGCAGGGAGGGAGTGTGGAGGGAGGGAAGGGGTGTGTGTGTGGGGGGGGGGGCAGGGAGGGAGTGTGGAGGGAGGGAAGGTGTGTGTGTGGGGGGGGGCCAGGGAGGGAGGGAGTGTGGAGGGAGGGAAGGGGTGTGTGTGTGGGGGGGGGGCAGGGAGGGAGTGTGGAGGGAGGGAAGGTGTGTGTGTGGGGGGGGGGCAGGGAGGGAGTGTGGAGGGAGGGAAGGGGTGTGTGTGTGGGGGGGGGGCAGGGAGGGAGTGTGGAGGGAGTGTGGAGGGAGGGAAGGTGTGTGTGTGTGGGGGGGGGCAGGGAGGGAGTGTGGAGGGAGGGAAGGTGTGTGTGTGGGGGGCAGGGAGGGAGTGTGGAGGGAGGGAAGGTGTGTGTGTGGGGGGCAGGGAGGGAGTGTGGAGGGAGGGAAGGTGTGTGTGTGTGGGGCAGGGAGGGAGTGTGGAGGGAGGGAAGGTGTGTGTGTGGGGGGCAGGGAGGGAGTGTGGAGGGAGGGAAGGTGTGTGTGTGGGGGGGGGGGCAGGGAGGGAGTGTGGAGGGAGGGAAGGTGTGTGTGTGGGGGGGGGGCAGGGAGGGAGTGTGGAGGGAGGGAAGGTGTGTGTGTGTGTGGGGGGCAGGGAGGGAGTGTGGAGGGAGGGAAGGTGTGTGTGTGGGGGGCAGGGAGGGAGTGTGGAGGGAGGGAAGGTGTGTGTGTGTGGGGCAGGGAGGGAGTGTGGAGGGAGGGAAGGTGTGTGTGTGGGGGGCAGGGAGGGAGTGTGGAGGGAGGGAAGGTGTGTGTGTGGGGGGGGGGCAGGGAGGGAGTGTGGAGGGAGGGAAGGTGTGTGTGTGGGGGGGGGGCAGGGAGGGAGTGTGGAGGGAGGGAAGGTGTGTGTGTGGGGGGGGGCAGGGAGGGAGTGTGGAGGGAGGGAAGGTGTGTGTGTGGGGGGGCAGGGAGGGAGTGTGGAGGGAGGGAAGGTGTGTGTGTGTGTGGGGCAGGGAGGGAGTGTGGAGGGAGGGAAGGTGTGTGTGTGTGTGGGGCAGGGAGGGAGTGTGGAGGGAGGGAAGGTGTGTGTGTGTGGGGGGGGGGCAGGGAGGGAGTGTGGAGGGAGGGAAGGTGTGTGTGTGTGTGTGGGGCAGGGAGGGAGTGTGGAGGGAGGGAAGGGGTGTGTGTGTGTGTGGGGCAGGGAGGGAGTGTGGAGGGAGGGAAGGTGTGTGTGTGTGTGTGTGGGGCAGGGAGGGAGTGTGGAGGGAGGGAAGGGGTGTGTGTGTGGGGGGGGGGGGCAGGGAGGGAGTGTGGAGGGAGGGAAGGTGTGTGTGTGGGGGGGGGCCAGGGAGGGAGGGAGTGTGGAGGGAGGGAAGGTGTGTGTGTGTGTGGGGCAGGGAGGGAGTGTGGAGGGAGGGGAGGTGTGTGTGTGGGGGGGGGCAGGGAGGGAGTGTGGAGGGAGGGAAGGGGTGTGTGTGTGGGGGGGGGCAGGGAGGGAGTGTGGAGGGAGTGTGGAGGGAGGGAAGGTGTGTGTGTGTGGGGGGGGGCAGGGAGGGAGTGTGGAGGGAGGGAAGGTGTGTGTGTGGGGGGCAGGGAGGGAGTGTGGAGGGAGGGAAGGTGTGTGTGTGGGGGGCAGGGAGGGAGTGTGGAGGGAGGGAAGGTGTGTGTGTGTGGGGCAGGGAGGGAGTGTGGAGGGAGGGAAGGTGTGTGTGTGGGGGGCAGGGAGGGAGTGTGGAGGGAGGGAAGGTGTGTGTGTGTGTGTGTGGGGCAGGGAGGGTGTGTGGAGGGAGGGAAGGTGTGTGTGTGGGGGGGGGCAGGGAGGGAGTGTGGAGGGAGAGAAGGTGTGTGTGTGGGGGGGGGGCAGGGAGGGAGTGTGGAGGGAGGGAAGGTGTGTGTGTGTGGGGGGGGGCAGGGAGGGAGTGTGGAGGGAGGGAAGGTGTGTGTGTGGGGAGGGGGCAGGGAGGGAGTGTGGAGGGAGGGAAGGTGTGTGTGTGGGGGGGGGCAGGGAGGGAGTGTGGAGGGAGGGAAGGTGTGTGTGTGTGGGGGGGGGCAGGGAGGGAGTGTGGAGGGAGGGAAGGTGTGTGTGTGGGGAGGGGGCAGGGAGGGAGTGTGGAGGGAGGGAAGGTGTGTGTGTGTGGGGGGGGGCAGGGAGGGAGTGTGGAGGGAGGGAAGGTGTGTGTGTGTGGGGGGGGGCAGGGAGGGAGTGTGGAGGGAGGGAAGGTGTGTGTGTGTGGGGAGGGGGCAGAGAGGGAGTGTGGAGGGAGGGAAGGTGTGGAGGGAGGGAAGGTGTGGAGGGAGGGAAGGTGTGTGTGGAGGGAGGAAGGGAAGTACCGTGAACTGTGGAGTGGGATGAAGGAAAACAAAAAGTTTTGTTTACAATGTGGAGGGATTTTGTGTCATCATCATTAAATACATCATCTGTCCTCTGCTCCTTCAATGTTAGAGAGGGAGGGAGAGGGAGAGAGGGAGAGGGAGAGAGAGGAGAGGGGAAGGCACAGTCAGCGAGAGAGAGATACAATTACAGGCGACAAAGCGGGAGAAAATGTATTCCTGAAATGAGGACAGGTTAGTGAAGGGCAGTTGAAGGGATGGAGGGTTAGTGTAAGACAGTTGAAGGGATGGAGGGTTAGTGAAGGGCAGTTGAAGGGATGGAGGGTTAGTGTAAGACAGTTGAAGGGATGGAGGGTTAGTGTAAGACAGTTGAAGGGATGGAGGGTTAGTGAAGGGCAGTTGAAGGGATGGAGGGTTAGTGTAAGACAGTTGAAGGGATGGAGGGTTAGTGAAGGACAGTTGAGGGGATGGAGGGTTAGTGTAAGACAGTTGAAGGGATGGAGGGTTAGTGTAAGACAGTTGAGGGGATGGAGGGTTAGTGAAGGACAGTTGAAGGGCTGGAGGGTTAGTGTAAGACAGTTGAAGGGATGGAGGGTTAGTGTAAGACAGTTGAAGGGATGGAGGGTTAGTGTAAGACAGTTGAAGGGATGGAGGGTTAGTGTAAGACAGTTGAAGGGATGGAGGGTTAGTGAAGGGCAGTTGAAGGGATGGAGGGTTAGTGTAAGACAGTTGAAGGGATGGAGGGTTAGTGTAAGACAGTTGAAGGGATGGAGGGTTAGTGTAAGACAGTTGAAGGGATGGAGGGTTAGTGTAAGACAGTTGAAGGGATGGAGGGTTAGTGTAAGACAGTTGAAGGGATGGAGGGTTAGTGTAAGACAGTTGAAGGGATGGAGGGTTAGTGTAAGACAGTTGAAGGGATGGAGGGTTAGTGTAAGACAGTTGAGGGGATGGAGGGTTAGTGTAAGACAGTTGAGGGGATGGAGGGTTAGTGAAGGGCAGTTGAAGGGATGGAGGGTTAGTGTAAGACAGTTGAAGGGATGGAGGGTTAGTGTAAGACAGTTGAAGGGATGGAGGGTTAGTGAAGGGCAGTTGAGGGGATGGAGGGTTAGTGTAAGACAGTTGAAGGGATGGAGGGTTAGTGAAGGGCAGTTGAAGGGATGGAGGGTTAGTGTAAGACAGTTGAAGGGATGGAGGGTTAGTGAAGGGCAGTTGAAGGGATGGAGGGTTAGTGTAAGACAGTTGAAGGGATGGAGGGTTAGTGAAGGGCAGTTGAAGGGATGGAGGGTTAGTGAAGGACAGTTGAGGGGATGGAGGGTTAGTGTAAGACAGTTGAAGGGATGGAGGGTTAGTGAAGGGCAGTTGAAGGGATGGAGGGTTAGTGTAAGACAGTTGAAGGGATGGAGGGTTAGTGAAGGGCAGTTGAAGGGATGGAGGGTTAGTGAAGGGCAGTTGAAGGGATGGAGGGTTAGTGTAAGACAGTTGAAGGGATGGAGGGTTAGTGTAAGACAGTTGAAGGGATGGAGGGTTAGTGTAAGACAGTTGAAGGGATGGAGGGTTAGTGTAAGACAGTTGAAGGGATGGAGGGTTAGTGTAAGACAGTTGAAGGGATGGAGGGTTAGTGTAAGACAGTTGAAGGGATAGTTCATATGGATCAAGGTAACTGCACTACACCTATTGGCCCATACGAGACAGCTCCTATTTATATCCACCTAAACTCATTCATATATGTCTAACTATGTCTAACCTACGCTTGAAACAATCTAGGGATCCTCCTTATGTTACGCGGTAATTGATTCCACAATCTTGAGGTTATCTTGATTTCGGGGCTTAGCGTTCCCGCGGCCCGGTCCTCGACCAGGCCTCCTTTTTTGTTACACATCCCCATGAAGCAGCCCGTAGCAGCTGTCTAACTCCCAGGTACCTATTAACTGCTAGGTAATAGGGGCATCAGGGTGAAGGAAACATTTTGCCCAATTTTGCTCCGCCTCCACCAGGGATCGAACCCGGAACCTCAGGTCTACGAATCCGAAGCGCTGTCCACTCAGTTGTCAGGCCCCCGATGTCCACAGGTCTTTCCTAATTCTGAACGTCTTCAATTTATACTTATTGTTTCGTGTTTCTATTGTGTGTTGATACTTTTTAATATCCTATTAATATCCCCTCTACATTGAGAAATAACTTTATCGTAATATATTTATGAGAAAATCCACAGGAGCCGTGATGAGGATACGAACCTATGCGTTGGGTGTTCCCAGATGCACGCCTAACCTATCAACGGTATAGGTTAAGTAATAATTGTAATTAAGAAGCAATAAGATGTTTATCTTAACATACTATTAAGGTTAGGTGAGGTCGGTGTTTTCTATGAAGCTTTTCAAGGTAAACTAAAATATTCACAATCAATTAGTATGTCACATATGCACTTATTAAATAAGCCAATATTGACTAAGCAAGTGCGAGAACGGGTTGTATGGTGGAGGCTGACTTCATACACAGTTTGAAGTGTAGATATGATAGAGCCCAGTAGGCTCAGGAATGTGTACACCAGTTGATTGACAGTTGAGAGGCGGGACCAAAGAGCCAAAGCTTAACCCCCCCCCCCCCCGCAAGCACAACTAGGTGAGTACACACACACACACACACACACACACACACACACACGGGGGGGGGGGAGAGGAGGAGGAGCGGGTGCACCAGGAGGCAGGAGCCACACTGCAGCAGCTCCAGGATAAATCCAATTGCCTAAGTATTGGGAGCCGGGTGAGGAGGTTGTTGTTTGATTCAGCTACTCGGAACAAAAAGTTGCCAGTAGCGCGGGTTTTGGCAGTGTGAGGCCTGTGAGTAGTGTCCCAGAATACATGAAGGTATAGGATATTTCTTGTCAACTTACTTTTCAAATAAGTGTGTGAGTGGAAAATCTGCCCTGGGAAAGTTGATATTCCTAATAGTTGATAAGTTGATAGCAAATTAGTAAAAAAAAAAAAAAACCACTGGAGATAAAAGTATGTCCATAATAATAGTTGGGTGTTTAGAAACGAAATAGGATCTAGGGTGGACAGAGCAGCAGAAGAGATGAAAATCAGAGAAAATAGTAGGTTTAGGAGAAGGTCTCAATTCAAAGGAAAATGTCAGTAATTTTAGGATAGGAAAATATGAGACAAGAACCGACCCTTAAGGGTGACACTTAATGGAGTGAAATAAATTCTGAAAGTGCTTAAAAATGCCAGGAAATTGTAGTGTGAAGAGGATGGGAAACTACCTTCCTGAGACGATTTGAGAACGTGAGCTGGGAGTGGACGCAACACCACATCTGACTCCTGAGGCACATATATAAATCGGATAACGACAGCAGTGTACGCTACGCTAGTAAAAGTTACAACGTCATTGTGACACGACACAGTAGTGAGGCGATACTCAGCAGGTGTAATGTGCCTCGCACCTCACATTAACCCAAAAAAAAAAAAGTGCCGCTTTGGCCCTTGCAGTGTGAAAAATTGAAATGGAGTGAAGGAATACTCAGACGAAAAATTAACACTATCAAAATGAACAAATACATGACAAATACACAAATACAACACCCCTGAATGGACAATACTTGGCTAATACACAAATGTAGTAGTAATAAGTTCACATGAATAAACTTACGTTAATACAATAATATAGGCGAGACTGAAGGAATATTTCCACAACCTGGACACGAGGAAGTGGTAGACTGGTGTCGCCTGGACCTGGTAACATTGAACCCGGAGCACCTGATATGAGAGTGCTCTGGTGAGCGAGGCCAAGGGCACTTGTCCCCCTGATGGTGGTGTCACCTCCGTTGTTACCCAGCCTTGGAACTACAAGTCGGCAGCGAAACTGCTTGTTACCCACAGGTAACGATGAGCCGGCAGGTCTGGCACCTGACCCCGGCTCTGGGGGCTGGATGGCGGGTGCCTGGGGGTGCTCTCCTAACATACGTCTGGGTTGAACATCATACTGGTGGTATGTAGGTGGCATGCAGAGTGATGTACAACAAAAATGGATAGGAAGAGGCAGTTTCCTCTGCTTTGCTGAGGAATTATGTGACAATCAGAAACCTAAGTAAGGAGGCATTCAGAGTGCTTTACACTGTCTACGTGAGACCAGTCTTAGAGGATGCAGCTCCCACAATGGAGCCCCCACCTATAGAAACTATTATGACACTGGAAAAGGTTAGACAATTTGCGACTAGGCTAGTCCCAGAGTTGCATGGGATGGGATATGAAGAACGACTGAAGGAACTGAACCCGACGACGTTAGAAAAAAGGAGGGAGCGGGGAGATATGGTAGCAGCATACAAAATACTTAGGGGGGGATTGACAGAGTGCAAATAGAAAAAAAATGTTTACACTGAATAACAGAACGAGGGAAGATGGGTGGAAGCTGAAAACTCAGATGAATCATAGAGATGTTGGAAAGTTTTCTTTTAGCGTGAGAGTAGTGGGGGAATGGAATGAACTAAAGGAGCAGGTTGTGGAAGCAAACACTATTCATAACTTTAAAACTCGGCATGATAGAGAAGGACAGGAGTCATTGCCTTAAACAACCGAAGGCTAGAAAGGCGGGATCCAAGAACCAACGCTTGATTCTGCAGGCACAAATAAACGAGTACACACACACACACACACACACACACACACACACACACACACACACACACACACACACACACACACACACACACACACACACATACACACAGTACTTAATGTACTTAATGTACTTAATGAAACAGACAGAGAGAAAGATCTAGGAGTTGATATCACACCAAACCTGTCTCCTGAAGCCCACATAAAGAGAATAACGTCTGCGGCGTATGCGAGGCTGGCTAACATCAGAACGGCGTTCAGGAACCTGTGTAAGGAATCATTCAGAATCTTGTACACCACATACGTAAGACCAATCCTGGAGTATGCGGCCCCAGCATGGAGCCCGTACTTTGTCAAGCACAAGACGAAGCTGGAAAAAGTCCAAAGGTATGCCACTAGACTAGTCCCAGAACTAAGAGGCATGAGTTACGAGGAAAGGCGACGGGAAATGCACCTTACGACACTGGAAGACAGAAGAGTAAAGGGGGACATGATCACAACCTACAAAATCCTCAGAGGAATCGACCGGGTAAACAAGGATAAACTATTCAACACTGGTGGGACGCGAACAAGGGGACACAGGTGGAAACTGAGTACCCACATGAGCCACAGAGACGTTAGAAGGAACTTTTTCAGTGTCAGAGTAGTTAAAGGATGGAATGCATTAGGCAGTGATGTGGTGGAGGCTGACTCCATACACAGTTTCAAATGTAGATATGATAGAGCCCAGTAGGCTCAGGAATCTGTACACCAGTTGATTCAGTTGAGAGGCTGGACCAAAGAGCCGGAGCTCAACCCCCCCCCACACACACAGACGCCAGAGCTCAACCCCCACACACATAGACGCATATTGTGGGGGGCCTCGTAGCCTGGTGGATAGCGCGCAGGATTCGTAATTCTGTGGCGCGGGTTCGATTCCCGCACGAGGCAGAAACAAATGGGCAAAGTTTCTTTCACCCTGAATGCCCCTGTTACCTAGCAGTAAATAGGTACCTGGGAGTTAGTCAGCTGTCACGGGCTGCTTCCTGGGGTGTGTGTGTGTGTGGTGTGGGGGGGAAAAAAAAAGTAGTTAGTAAACAGTTGATTGTCAGTTGAGAGGCGGGCCGAAAGAGCAAAGCTCAACCCCCGTAAAAACACAACTAGTAAACACACGCACGCACGCGCGCGCGCGCGCGCACACACACACACACACACACACAACCTCCCAACCTCCCAACCTTGGGAGGTCCCCCTCCCAACCTCTCAACCTCTATCTGTCTCCCAACCTTACGCCATCTCCCAACCCCTCTATGCCCTCCCTAATCTTCAGACCCAGTATGCCCTTCCTACTCCAGACCTACCTACCCAGGCCCTACCCCAGACCCTCCTACCTACCTTCCTAGAAGCCCAGCCCCCAGTAGCCCCCCAAGCACCCCTCCTGAACTCTTTCACCCCCCATACACCCCCCGGACCCCCCCAGACACCCCCTGGATCCCCCCGGACATCCCCCGGACCCTCCCCGCCCCCAGTCATCCCCCAGACACCCCCCAGATCCCCCAGATCCCCTCTGCCCCCAGTCACCCCCCAGACATCCCCCAGATCCCCCCAGACCCCCAGAGAAAGGGAGAACTCTGGTACAAGAGTTTCCATGAAGAATCTCAAGGTTTGGTACACCAATGCTGATGGGGTATCTAATAAAGCAGAAGAGATAAAAGAAAGAGTGAGTGAAGCAGATCCTGACATAGTTGCAATTGTGGAAACTAAAATTAATGACATGATCTCAGATGCTATCTTTCCTGAAGGGTACCAGGTGATACGAAAAGAGAGGACACAGAGACAGGGAGGGGGAGTAGCACTCCTAATAAAGCGGAAATGGAAGTTTGAAGACCTGGGAAATCGAGTTACCAATGAGTGCACAAGCTTCATACATGGAACTCTGACAGTAGATGGGAGGAAGATTGTGATCATGGTAATCTACAATCCCCCACCAAACAGTAGAAGACCCAGGCAGGAGTATGATGACAACAACAAAGCATGTATTGATGAACTGCAGAAGGCAGCAACACTAGCCCACAGAATGAGAGCGAAGCTGCTGATCATGGGGGACCTAAATCATGGAGAGATAAATTGGGAATCAAGGAATCCCCATGGAGGGGATGAAACGTGGGGAGCAAAATTAGTAGATGTTATAGACAGGAATTTCCTGACACAACATGTGAAGGAAGACACAAGGGAAAGAGGAGGAGATGCACCGAGCCTATTAGACCTGATTTTCACCCAGAACGTAGAAGATATCGAGAATTTAGAGCATGAAATACCTCTAGGGGCCAGTGACCATTGTGTCCTAGTCTTTGACTACATGATGGAATTCAAAATTATGACCATGGGACAAGAGATCTGGGAAAGGAGAGCTGACTACAGGAAAGGGGACTATATGAGGATAAGGGACTATCTGGGTGAAGTGCAGTGGGAGGAAGAAATTAGAGGAAAAACAGTCCAAGATATGATGGACCTAGTCATACAGAAATGCCAGGAGGCCGAAGAGAGATTTATACCAACGGTAAAGGGAAAAAATAAGAAGGAATATAATAACCCATGGTTTAATAGACAGTGTCAGGAAGCAAAAATGGCCAGCAGGCGGGAGTGGAGGAAGTACAGAAGACAAAGAACAGAGGACAACAGAAGCAGATACAACAGAGCTAGGAACGATTACATTAACATAAGACGAACATCGGAAAGGGACTATGAGAACGATATTGCAATCAAAGCGAAAAAACAACCTAAGTTACTACACAGTCATATAAGAAGAAAAATGTCGGTGAACGACCAAGTGACAAGACTAAGGAAGACAGAGGGGGCATATACTGAAAGTGACAAGGAAATCTGCGAGGCACTGAATGCCAGTTTCCATGGAGTGTTCACTACCGAGCCTGAGCAGCTCCCATTGTTGGAAGGGGTTACCCTAGATGAAAGACTATCAGATATAGAGGTGACAGCAGAGGAGGTAATGAAACAGTTGACAACTCTAGATGCAACTAAAGCAGTTGGACCAGACAAAGTATCACCGTGGATACTAAAAGAAGCAGCACAGGCCCTCAGCGTGCCTCTGGCAATGATCTTTAATGAGTCACTTATGTCAGGAGAATTGCCCAGTTGCTGGAAGAAGGCAAATGTCGTGCCGATCTTCAAGAAAGGAGATAGGGAGGAGGCACTTAACTACAGACCTGTATCACTGACAAGCATCCCCTGTAAAATACTGGAAAGAATAATTAGGCTACGACTGGTTGCACACCTGGAGAACATTAGGTTTGTGAACAAACATCAACATGGGTTCTGGACAGGGAAATCGTGCCTAACAAACCTTCTGGAATTCTATGATAAAATAACGAGGATAAGACAGGACAGAGATGGTTGGGCAGACTGCATATTTCTGGACTGCCAAAAAGCCTTTGATACAGTACCGCACATGAGACTGCTGTTCAAGCTCGAGAGGCAGGCGGGGGTGGGGGGAAAGGTCCTAGAATGGATAAGGAACTACCTAACAGGAAGGAGCCAAAGAGTTACGGTAAGGGGCGAGAAGTCGGACTGGCGAACAGTAACAAGTGGAGTACCACAAGGATCGGTGCTGGGACCAATTCTATTTCTTGTGTATGTTAACGACATGTTTACAGGCGTAGAGTCCTACATGATGTTTGCGGATGATGCAAAGTTGATGAGAAGAGTTGTGACAGATGAGGATTGCAGGATCCTCCAAGAGGACCTGAACAGATTGCAGAGATGGTCAGAGAAATGGCTACTAGAATTCAACACGAGCAAATGTAAAGTTATGGAAATGGGACTAGGAGATAGGAGACCAAAGGGACAGTACACAATGAAGGGGAACAGCCTACCTGTAACGACGCGTGAAAGAGACCTGGGGGTGGACGTAACACCTAATCTATCTCCTGAGGCACATATTAATAGGATAACGACAGCAGCGTACTCTACACTGGCAAAAGTTAGAACATCATTCAGAAACCTAAGTAAGGAGGCATTTAGGGCGCTTTACACTGCCTACGTAAGGCCAGTCTTAGAGTATGCCGCCTCATCATGGAGTCCCCATCTGAAGAAGCATATAATGAAACTGGAAAAGGTTCAGAGGTTTGCAACGAGACTCGTCCCAGAGCTACGAGGGATGGGGTATGAAGAGCGCCTGAGGGAACTGTGCCTTACGACACTAGAAAGAAGAAGGGAGAGGGGGGACATGATAGGAACGTATAAGATACTCAGAGGAATTGACAGAGTGGACATAGACGAAATGTTCACACGGAATAGTAACAGAACGAGAGGACATGGATGGAAGCTTGAAACTCAGATGAGTCACAGAGATGTAAGGAAGTTTTCTTTTAGCGTGAGAGTAGTGGGGAAATGGAATGCACTTCAGGAACAGGTTGTGGAAGCAAATACTATTCATAATTTTAAAACCAGGTATGATAGGGAAATGGGACAGGAGTCATTGCTGTAAACAACCGATGCTCGAAAGGCGGGATCCAAGAGTCAATGCTCGATCCTGCAAGCACATATAGGTGAGTACATATAGGTGAGTACACACAAACACACACACACACACACACACACACACACACACACACACACACACACACACACACACACACACACACACACACGAAACAACAAAAGGGAAGGTCCTGGGAGTAGACACCCCCCCCCCTCCCAGCTTAACATCAGAGGCTCACACAAATAGAATAACATCAACATATGCAAAACCTTCAAATATAAGAATAGCATTAAGGAACGTGAAGTAGCAGGCCTTGAGACCACTGCGCGACGCTTGTGAGCATCAGCTAGAGTATACGTACTCTGTGAGTACATACTCATGTGAGGCATGTGAGGTACTCATGTGAGGCATGTGAATCAACAGGATGCAAGAAATATGTTTAGCATATTGGTAGTGAACTTGTGTACTAAACTAGAAAGAGCTATTTCTTTAAATATATACATTACAAAGTATAGGAACGTGGGTCGAAACCCACAATGAACTAGAGAGAGAGAGAGATATCTGGAAGTTGATCAGTGTAAGATCATTTCTATCACCCCAGGAGCTGTTCAAACTGGATATATTGTGGAAGCAAACTGCACAGTTCCATGTGAATGAGATCATATTGAACAGTCGATAGCTGGCATGACGGGGCTTAGGAGCTAAAACTTGACACTGAGGGCACAACTAAGTGAGTATGTGCATACACACTCCAGCAACTAAAATATTGGTCAAGTTATTAGTATCTATGTAAATGTAAATTAGTGAAGCTGGAAACTTGGAGAAGGAAGCTTGTGAACTGCCTTCAGGAATCATAACAATGTCGTTCAGGACCGTCTATGTCACGTGTCGTTCAGGATCCTTTGTCACATGTCGTTCAGGACCGTCTATGTCACATGTCGTTCAGGACCGTCTATGTCACATGTCGTTCAGGACCGTCTATGTCACATGTCGTTCAGGACCGTCTATATCACATGTTGTGATATAGAGGGTCCTGAATAACATGTGATATAGAGGGTCCTGAACAATGTGATATAGAGGGTCCTGAACAATGTGATATAGAGGGTCCTGAATAACATGTGATATAGAGGGTCCTGAACAATGTGATATAGAGGGTCCTGAACAATGTGATATAGAGGGTCCTGAATAACATGTGATATAGAGGGTCCTGAACAATGTGATATAGAGGGTCCTGAACAATGTGATATAGAGGGTCCTGAACAATGTGATATAGAGGGTCCTGAACATGTTGTTCAGGTCCCTCTGTCACATACCGTTCAGGACCCTCTATGCCACATATGTCAGACCAATTTTATAAAATGCAGCATCAGCTTGGGAGTAAGTATTTGTGGTAAACAAAAAGCGAGGCTGTATATATATCCACATTAGTGCCAGGGTTGAGAGGCTTGAGTTACAAGGAGTGACTAAATGACTCGCTTCCCCGGAAGATCAAATAAATCGGGGAGACGTGATTGTAACATACAAAATACTCTTGGATAAAGAAATGAAAGATAATGACTGTTAACATTTGGAAACAAAGTACCCGTAATGACCCCCACAGAGTTTTAAATATATTTAGTGACTAGTGTAGTGAATATAGTGACTAGTGCAGTGAACATAGTGACTAGTGTAGTGAATATAGTGACTAGTGTAGTGAATATAGTGACTAGTGTAGTGAATATAGTGACTAGTGTAGTGAATATAGTGACTAGTGTAGTGAATAGTGACTACTATTCACTATATTCACTACACTAGTGAATAGTGTAGTGAATATAGTGACTACTATTCACAATATTCACTACACTATAGTGAATAGTGTAGTGAATAGTGACATGTGTAGTGAATATAGTGACTACTATTCACTATATTCACTACACTATAGTGAATATAGTGAATAGTGTCGTGAATATAGTTAATAGTGTAGTGAATAAATTGAATGTGGTAAAATTTTTGGGAAGACGCTCAATATACAGATTCAAAATTTAGGTAAAATAGTTCATGAAGGGCAGAGAAACGGGGATACACCAGTGGCCTGAGGTTTAGAGGCAGGACCCAAGAGCTGAAACTGTACAAGCAGAGATAGGTGAGTACAAGCAAACATGTATGCACCCCTGCGCTCACACAAACATTAACATATTTACCCTGAGCAAACTTTAATCTTGGTCACGTCTTTTTGTTCCCCAACCTCGTTGGGTAGGAGACGTCTGGGGGGACCTGGCAGCAGGGGAGGGAGAGGCAGGGAGAGTGGGGAGAGGGAGAGAGGGAGTTCGCAGGAATGAGAGGGGTGAGGTAGAAGGGAGAGTTAGCATATGCAGGAAGTGAAGCGGTGAAGGGGTGGAGTTGTGGAGGGGCAGAAAGGTAAGGTGGAGAGGTGGAGCGAAGAGCTGTGAGACCAAGGCAAGGGGGGACGCTGCCCATGGGTAGAGCACCATCACCTCTGAAGGGTAAGGGGCAGGTTGACCACGGTGAGGCAAGAGATCAGACCACAAGTCCAGCTAGGTAAGTGAAATTGTGCGGAGGCAGGGAGCACCTTTGTGGAGGCAGGGAGCACCTTTGTGGAGGCAGGGAGCACCTTTGTGGAGGCAGGGGAGCACCTTTGTGGAGGCAGGGGAGCACCTTTGTGGAGGCAGGGGAGCACCTTTGTGGAGGCAGGGGAGCACCTTTGTGGAGGCAGGGGAGCACCTTTGTGGAGGCAGGGGAGCACCTTTGTGGAGGCAGGGGAGCACCTTTGTGGAGGCAGGGGAGCACCTTTGTGGAGGCAGGGGAGCACCTTTGTGGAGGCAGGGGAGCACCTTTGTGGAGGCAGGGGAGCACCTTTGTGGAGGCAGGGAGCACCTTTGTGGAGGCAGGGAGCACCTTTGTGGAGGCAGGGGAGCACCTTTACAGTGCCCTGGCAGACGGAGCTAAACATGATTTATGATCCAGATTTTACTTTGCTCTTTAGATTCAGTTTGAGAAAATGAAACGCGTGTGTTGCTGTTTTACCAGTTGCTATCACGGCGCGTATTGCGCGTGCTATCACGGCGCGTATTGCGCGTGCTATCACGGCGCGTATTGCGCGTGCTATCACGGCGCGTATTGCGCGTGCTATCACGGCGCGTATTGCGCGTGCTATCACGGCGCGTATTGCGCGTGCTATCACGGCGCGTATTGCGCGTGCTATCACGGCGCGTATTGCGCGTGCTATCACGGCGCGTATTGCGCGTGCTATCACGGCGCGTATTGCGCGTGCTATCACGGCGCGTATTGCGCGTGCTATCACGGCGCGTATTGCGCGTGCTATCGCGGCGCGTATTGCGCGTGCTATCGCGGCGCGTATTGCGCGCGCCTGTGGCGGCCGCGTATTGCGCGCGCCTGTGGCGGCCGCGTATTGCGCGCGCCTGTGGCGGCCGCGTATTGCGCGCGCCTGTGGCGGCCGCGTATTGCGCGCGCCTGTGGCGGCCGCGTATTGCGCGCGCCTGTGGCGGCCGCGTATTGCGCGCGCCTGTGGCGGCCGCGTATTGCGCGCGCCTGTGGCGGCCGCGTATTGCGCGCGCCTGTGGCGGCCGCGTATTGCGCGCGCCTGTGGCGGCCGCGTATTGCGCGCGCCTGTGGCGGCCGCGTATTGCGCGCGCCTGTGGCGGCCGCGTATTGCGCGCGCCTGTGGCGGCCGCGTATTGCGCGCGCCTGTGGCGGCCGCGTATTGCGCGCGCCTGTGGCGGCCGCGTATTGCGCGCGCCTGTGGCGGCCGCGTATTGCGCGCGCCTGTGGCGGCCGCGTATTGCGCGCGCCTGTGGCGGCCGCGTATTGCGCGCGCCTGTGGCGGCCGCGTATTGCGCGCGCCTGTGGCGGCCGCGTATTGCGCGCGCCTGTGGCGGCCGCGTATTGCGCGCGCCTGTGGCGGCCGCGTATTGCGCGCGCCTGTGGCGGCCGCGTATTGCGCGCGCCTGTGGCGGCCGCGTATTGCGCGCGCCTGTGGCGGCCGCGTATTGCGCGCGCCTGTGGCGGCCGCGTATTGCGCGCGCCTGTGGCGGCCGCGTATTGCGCGCGCCTGTGGCGGCCGCGTATTGCGCGCGCCTGTGGCGGCCGCGTATTGCGCGCGCCTGTGGCGGCCGCGTATTGCGCGCGCCTGTGGCGGCCGCGTATTGCGCGCGCCTGTGGCGGCCGCGTATTGCGCGCGCCTGTGGCGGCCGCGTATTGCGTGTATCGAGAGTTTTGAGGGTGTGTTCCAGCCGTGTTTGGTGGCCTGGTGTGGCGTCCCAGACGGTGGGTGGGTGTGGTGGTGTGAGCGGGGTGCTGCGCCAAGACGATTACACTCTTAAGAAGCACTTGGATAGTTCTTGCAGGACGTGCCGGACCAACCAGGCTGTAGTGGATATGTGGGCCTGCGGGCCGCTCCAAGCAACAGCCTGGTGGACCAAGTTATCACAACTCAAGACTGGTCCCGGGCCGGGCTCCGGGAGTAGAACTCTAGAAACCTTCTCCAGGTACATATATGGTCCAGGTATGCACTACCACTATGTATGTTGTACTGGGGCGGTGTGTTGGGCCCACATATTACCCCCCACACTGACGATGGTGTTGAGCCCACATTACCCCCCACACTCAGGACGGTGTTGAGCCCACAAATTACCCCCCACACTGACGACGGTGTTGACCCCACATATTACCTCCCACACTGACGACGGTGTTGACTCCACATATAACCTCCCACACTGACGACGGTGTTGACCCCACATATTACCTCCCACACTGACGACGGTGTTGACCCCACATATTACCTCCCACACTGACGACGGTGTTGACCCCACATATTACCTCCCACACTGACGACGGTGTTGACCCCACATATTACCTCCCACACTGACGATGGTGTTGAGCCCACATATTACCTCCCACACTGACGACGGTGTTGACCCCACATATTACCTCCCACACTGACGACGGTGTTGACCCCACATATTACCTCCCACACTGACGATGGTGTTGAGCCCACATATTACCCCCCACACTGACGACGGTGTTGACCCCACATATTACCTCCCACA
This sequence comes from Procambarus clarkii, assembly GCF_040958095.1. Taxonomy (NCBI): domain Eukaryota; kingdom Metazoa; phylum Arthropoda; class Malacostraca; order Decapoda; family Cambaridae; genus Procambarus; species Procambarus clarkii. The sequence continues at coordinate 12,212,328 of NC_091171.1, forward strand.
CTGACGACGGTGTTGACCCCACATATTACCTCCCACACTGACGACGGTGTTGACCCCACATATTACCTCCCACACTGACGATGGTGTTGAGCCCACATATTACCCCCCACACTGACGATGGTGTTGAGCCCACATATTACCCCCCACACTGACGACGGTGTTGAGCCCACATATTACCTCCCACATTGACGACGGTGTTGAGCCCACATATTACCCCCCCCCCACACTGACGACGGTGTTGAGCCCACATATTACCTCCCACACTGACGGTGTTGAGCCCACATATTACCCCTCACACTGAGGACGGTGTTGAGCCCACATATTACCCCCCACACCAACACTACCACATCCCTCTACAGTAGCTCTCCCAAACCACACAATTACTACTCACTTAATTACCAAGGTGGAGTGAGCTGTTTACCGCACCAGCCCGTTCACAGCTCTTGCCACAACGTTCACAATACATGGTGCTAACGTCACCAGAAACGGACCACTTAAACCAGTTCTCTGGGCCACTTACTCGACGACTTTGCCAGCTAATAAAAAAATATATAATAAATTTGCGATATATAATAGTTGTGTGGGTGTTTATATTAATGTGTTAGTTATCAATATCCTGCAGAGCTTTATTGCAGGATATTGATCAGTCTGGAGGTGACAGTTACCCCGCCAGTAGGCCTACCCTGGACCAGGGTAGGCCTACTTAACCCATGCTAATAGTGTCGCATGTTGACCTATACTCTCCCTAAGGCGTGAAATCGTCGTACTAAAACATGGTTCTGGCTCGCGAAATTGAGACATTGTCCTGTTTCTACTTTAGGTCCTCTGGTAGGTTAGGATAAGGGCACCTTAGTACGACTGTTTCTTGACGTTGAGAAAGCTTAGGAGGACGGGCCCAGTAGGGAGCGATGGGGCTTGTAGAGTCCTTGGGGCTTGTAGAGTCCTTGGGGGGCTTGTGCGCTGTTACAAAATAGTAACAGGAATTGATAAAATCGATAGGGAAGATTTCCTGAGACCTGGAACTTCAAGAACAAGAGGTCATAGATTTAAACTAGCTAAACACAGATGCCGAAGAAATATAAGAAAATTCACTTTCGCAAACAGAGTGGTAGACGGTTGGAACAAGTTAGGGGAGAAGGTGGTGGAGGCCAAGACCATCAGTAGTTTCAAAAGCGTTTTATGACAAAGAGTGCTGGGAAGACGGGACACCACGAGCGTAACTCTCATCCAATAACTACACTAAGGTAATTACAAGCCCCCCCAGGACTTGCACAAGCCCCCAGCCCCAGGACTCGCACAAGCCCCCAGCCCCAGGACTCGCACGAGCCCCCAGCCCCAGGACTCGCACGAGCCCCCAGCCCCAGGACTCGCACGAGCCCCCAGCCCCAGGACTCGCACGAGCCCCCAGCCCCAGGACTCGCACGAGCCCCCAGCCCCAGGACTGGTACCTGGTTGATACCTGGTTGATGGGGTTCTGGGAGTTCTTCTACTCCCCAAGCCCGGCCCGAGGCCAGGCTCGACTTGTGAGAGTTTGGTCCACCAGGCTGTTGCTTGGAGCGGCCCGCAGGGCCACGTACCCACCACAGCCCGGCTGATCCGGAACTTCTCTTAGAAAACCGTCCAGTTTTCTCTTGAAGATGTCCACGGTTGTGTGTAATATATGTGTGCGTGGCCACAGACGCCGCTCCCTGCGGTGTTCACGCCCCCTGGTGTGTCGGTGGGTGAGCCTGCATGCTGGTGTGTCCTACCTCAGGTGTAGCGCAGGTGGTGTAGGGGGTGACGGTGTAGGGTGCCGGGGTGACTGTGTAGGGTGTAGGGGTGACTGTGTAGGGTGTAGGGGTGACTGTGTAGGGTGTCGGGGTGACTGTGTAGGGTGTAGGCGTGACTGTGTAGGGTGTAGGGGTGACTCTGTAGGGTGTCGGGGTGACTGTGTAGGGTGTCGGGGTGACTGTGTAGGGTGTAGGCGTGACTGTGTAGGGTGTAGGGGGTGACTGGTAGGGTGTAGGGGTGACTGTGTAGGGTGTAGGGGTGACTGGTAGGGTGTAGGAGCGACTGGTAGGGTGTAGGGGTGACTGGTAGGGTGTAGGGGTGACTGGTAGGGTGTAGGAGCGACTGGTAGGGTTGAAACACCCAAGCTATATTGTAACACCACTATAATAGATACTAAACTAATAATGTACACACTACTGCTAATCCTGAGTAACACTTCCTATCAGTTGCACTTGGTAACACTGTTATTGAACACTGTAATATGAGCTGACATATGATGGTTACACCGGAACCAAAAGGTACACTGCCAACAAGGAAATGCTACACAGGATTAATACGCTGCCACCATCTGCCTTTGACCATTGGGACTATATCAAGCAACGAGACAAGAAACATTGCTTGACTTGGAGAGTACTTTCTTTGACTGTCATTAATTATGGGATGGTTGTTAGCCACTATATCCAAAAGGCTAAGAGGATTCAACAATTGACACAGACGGGAAATTTAACATGAGTTTATTGAGATACCAAAATTATGCTAATCACAACTCATAAATACTACTCTAACACTGGCCAAAAGTTAAGAAATTTGGACATGGAACAAAACCTCAGAGATCACACACACATTACCTTAAGACCTCTGTCTCTCCCTGGCTGAGATGTTCTTCACAGACCCGCTTTCGATCCTGGTGTCCCGCACTCTCTCACTAAGTCTCTACAGGACCAATATATACCCTCGAAAAAGGGGGAGGGGAAGATTTACTGTTGCTACCTAGATCAGAAATGTTAGGGGGGGGTCGGGCCACACGTGCACAAACACTTAAAAAATATTTCAATTAAGCTTGTTTGACATTCACCATACACACAAGAGAGGAGTTATTAATTACGTGTGTGACTGACCTCTGACCTGGCCAAAAGGGGGAGATCCATGGATGTTTACACACATAAGAATCTGGAGTCTAATTCCCTTGCAATGTTTGACAAGAGTATCATGAAATATTACGTACTTGAAACTATGCTGACTAAGACTAACCCAGGAATTTTTTAATCAACATACAAGATAATCCGGAGGTCATGTGGGCTGACCTCTTGGAGAAAGCTTCCCTGAGTGTGAACTCTAAGGGGAAGGGGGGGGGGGGGTCAGACATGTTACAGGGTGTAGGGGTGACCGTGTAGAGTGTAGGGCGCTCTACAGCCTAGTGGTGTAAGCCAAAGCTTGCTGACCAGTCACGTGAGCCTCGGGGTATCAGTAATGAATGTGTTTGACCCGTTGATCACTCCTGGTGTTTGTGTGTTGTCGTGTTTGGCTAGTTCGTCAGTGTGTGTGTGTGTGTGTCGTTAATAATTGTCTTGGTCTAGTTGATTGACACGTTTGTCTTGGCTGTTTGCACTAATTACTTTCTCTCTCTCTCTCTCTCTCTCTCGCGCGCGCGCACGCGCGCACACACACACACACACACACACACACACACACACACACACACACACACACACACACACACACACACACACACACACACACGCACGCACGCACGCGCACGCACACGTACGTAATGGGCTTGTAGAATCCTTGGTCCAGAGAAGATTCAGCGGTATGCCATCAGACTCGTCCCGGAACTCAGAGGTATGAGCTATGAGGATCGCGAAAGGCTAAAGGAGCTGAAACTCACGTCCCTGGAAGACAGAAGAGTAAGGGGAGACATGATAACCACCTACACAATTCTCAGGGGAATAGACAGGGTGGACAAAGACAAACTCTTTAGCACGGGCGGAATATGAACAATGGAACACAGGTGGAAACTGAGTACCCAAATGAGCCACAGAGACATTAGAAAGAACTTTTTCAGTTTCAGAGTAGTTAACAAGTTGACAAATTGAATGCATTAGGAAGTGATGTGGTGAAGGCTGACTCCATACACTGTTTCGAATGCAGATATGATAGAGCCCAGTAGGTTCAGGAATCTGTACACCAGTTGATTGACAGTTGAGAGGCGGGACCAAAGAGCCAGAGCTCAACCCCCGCAAGTACAACTAGGTGAGTACAGGGGTCTGGTACCTAAGTGGACAGCGCGCGGACCTCGTAATCCTGTGGCCCGGGTTCGATTCCTGGCGCCGGCGGAAACAAAAATGGGCAGACTTTATTTCACCCTGATACCCCTGTTATCTAGCAATAAATAGATACCTGGGAGTTAGACAGCTGTTACGGGCTGCTTCCTGTGTACTCGCCTAATTGTGCTTGTGGGGGTTGAGCTCTGGCTCTTTGGTCCCACCTCTCAACCGTCAATCAACAGGTGTACAGGTTCCTAAGCCTAATGGGCTCTATCATATCTACACTTGAAACTGTGTATGGAGTCAGCCTCCACCACATTACTTCCTAATGCATTCCATTTGTCAACCACTCTGACACTGAAAAAGTTCTTTCTAATATCTCTGTGGCTCATTTGGGCACTCAATTTCCACCTGTGTCCCATAGTGCATGTACCCCTTGTGTTAAATAGACTGTCTTTATCTACCCTATTAATTCCCTTGAGAATCTTGAATGTGGTGATCATGTCCCCCCTAACTCTTGTGTCTTCCAGCGAAGTGAGGTTTAATTCCCGTAGTCTCTCCTCGCAGCTCATACCTCTTAGCTCGGGTACTAGTCTGGTGGCAAACATTTGAACCTTTTCCAGTTTAGTCTTATCCTTGACTAGATATGGACTCCATGCTGGGGCTGCATACTCCAGCATTGGCCTGACATATGTGGTATATATGATTCCTTACACAAGTTTCTGAATGCCGTTCTTATGTTGGCCAGCCTGGCATATGCTGCTGATGTTGTACTCTTGATATGGGCTGCAGGAGACAGGTCTGGTGTGATATCAACCCCCAGGTCTTTCTCTCTCTCTCTGACTCTTGAAGAATTTCATCTCCCAGATCATACCTTGTATTTGGCCTTCTGCTCCCTACACCTATCTTCATTACATTACATTTACTTGGGTTAAACTCTAACAACCATTTGTTCGACCATTCCTTTAGCTTGTCTAGGTCTTCTTGAAGCCTCAAGCAGTCCTCCTCTGTCTTAATCCTTCTCATAATTTTGGCATCGTCGGCAAACATTGAGAGGAATGAATCTATATCCTCTGGGAGATCATTTACATATATCAGAAACAAGATAGGATCGAGTACAGAGCCCTGTGGGACTCCACTGGTGACTTCACGCCAATCGGAGGTCTCACCCCTCACCGTAACTCTCTGCTTCCTATTGCTTTGGTACTCCCTTATCCACTGGAGGTCCTTACCAGCTACACCTGCCTGTCTCTCCAGCTTATGTACCAGCATCTTATGCGGTACTGTGCCAAAGGCTTTCCGACAATCCAAGAAAATGCAGTCCGCCCAGTCCTCTCTTTCTTGCTTAATCTTTGTCACCTGGTCGTAGAATTCTATTAAGCCAGTCAGGCAAGATTTACCCTCCCTGAACCCATGTTGATGGGTTGTCAAAGTCGCTTCTCTCCAGATGTGTTACTAGGTTTTTTCTCACGATCTTCTTCAACACCTTGCATGGTATACAAGTCAAGGACAAAGAGTGTGCGTGTACGTGCGCGTGCGTGCGTGTGTGTGAGGAAAATTTAGTTAGTAGTTTGTAACAATTGATTGAGAGAGGCGGGCTGAAAGAGCAGAGCTTAACCCCCGTAAACACAACTAGGTGAATATACACACACATTATATTTGGCTATCTTCGGACATTAAATACAATAACATTTCAAAAGTTCTGAATTCAGATTTAGAAATATAAATTTGAATAACATTTTTTAAAAAATAATTTGATAGTGTGTGGAGAAGAGTCCACAGAACAACGCTTGCCAATGTCATTGTCTTAAGAAAATATGTGGTTTAACAGTGCCACCCTTGAGTTTAACGTCTTCTGTGCAAACTTTTGTATTCCTCTTTTTTTTTTTTTTCAATACATTGATCTCCAGCTTTATAAAATAGTTAACTTCCTCTATTTTTGTTATCTTGGGCAACCAATTATTTCTTTTTTATTGCAGTTCAAGAACTTCCGATATTACACTATAGAAAGGAGGATATGAAGTTAGGAAACTACAGAAGACCTATTGACCCATAGGAGGCAGCTCCTATTGTATCCTCAAAAATTCGTTCATGTATATGTGTAACCTACGCGTGAAACAATTAAGTTATCCCACGTCTGTAACGTGACCCGATAATCTGTTCCACCAATCACCAATGTTCCCAAGGCAGTCTTACCCAGGTCTTTCCTAAGTCTAAACTTGTCCAATTCATATCCTTTATTTCGTGTTCTATTTTGTTGATATATTTATATATACAGCTATATAACAGTCCCAGTGGCTCAGTGGTAAAACACTGCCTTGCGCTTCGAGAGAATTTTGGCCTGCGTTCGTATCCTGGTCGGGGGAGGAATGGCTAGGCACCAGTCCTTAATTGTACGCCTCTGTTCACCCAGCAGTGAATGGGTACCTGGTTGTTAAACAATTTTGTGAGTCGTATTCCCAGCCTGTCCTCATAAACAAAGGCTAAAGACCATTCCATACAACCATCAAACCCCAGCAGTTTAGGAATAAAAAACGGTTTACACAACACTCACAACTGATTTCGTCCGAACACTTCCGGAACAAGTGCTTCACTGACGAATTTTGTTCGAACCACAACGCTGTAGATGCTTCACCCACGTACTGCAAATACAAATAATTGCCAACAGAACCTAAACACCTAACATAACCCATGCCTATATATGCACAATATGCTAATATATTATAATATTAATTTATATTTGAGAAAATTCATGTTTTGAATGAACAGAATATTAAAATTTATGAAGGTATCTTTTGGGATCGATTGCTGGATGGAATGGACTTGGTTTGAGGACAGGTTGTGTATTCCAAGGAAAATTACGATTAACGACCTACCCGAAACGCTATACGTGTTAGTGGCTTTACAAGAATGTAAGTAATCTGAATATATACCTTATTAATATATATCTCTTTTTTCTTAAACGTTACTAGAGAAAATAGGGAGGTAAGTACCTTTTTAGCGCCTACACGAAGTCTACGGTAGAGTCCACGAAATTCTGATTGGCTCGTTAGTAAGCCAGTGAGAGAGTCCCATATTTGATCAACCTATCATTTACTTAACTAGCAATTTGATTTTTGTATGATATTCTCGACAAGTTTTCCCCTTGCAAGTTCATAATGCAGAATAGAATTGGTGAAAAAATTATCAAATCACATATTGAGTCATTTACAATTAATAGGCTATGTATATATATTGTGATGAGAAAAATAGGTGGTATTGTAGTCTCTCTCTAGGCAGATGGAATGCCAGTTGCATAAAACAAAAGTAAAAAAAAAAAAAAAAAATGGGAAAAAAAAGTTAAACTGCAAGTTGTCTTCACGGTGAGGTAACTGTAGGATAAGACAGAAGGAAAAAACATTTAAAAATACTTTACTTTGATAAAAAACTGAAGTTAAACAAATTACAAAACAAAATAATATCCAGGCTTGGCTCTAATACAAAGAGTGCAAAACAAACAAGATGAACAATCAAATTTACGTTACGTTAATGTGCAAATAAAATATGGTGCGGAATACTATGAGCCAGACTGAATAGCTCTGTTACCACACCGAGGTATGTCAACAGGTCTACTCAGTAGAGCACTCGGGAGTAATCTGAATCGTAGTGGGCTAGGCCGGTAGCCCTATATATATATACGACGACGGCCGTGCAGGTGGCGCTGGTAGTCGTGAGTAACTATGAACCAGCTCACTTTAATTGCTTGTTTGAGATGTCGTGAGGTGGGGTGACAGGTCGTGGTGTAGGGGGGGATACTGGTGGTACTGTCTAGACGTCTGGAAAGTAATTGTTGTTGTTGTGGCTGCAGTTCTTGAATATATATACGTGATATGATAGAATAGGTGATGATGGAGCAGGCCGAATCTCTTACTAGAGAGATTATCGTGACAATATATTACCATATAATATCAAGACTTAAGAGTTTCTAAGCAAATAAGCTGGAACAAAGTTGTCCCTGTCATTAGTACTGGAGTGAGTTGTGGAGCTGCAGCTGTGATGAGGTATACTGATGATATCCTTGATGACCTCTTGTTGTCTTCACCACTCTTCACACTCAAGTCCTTCAACCCCACTGTCCGCTCTCCATGGCCCTGCTGTTTATGATCCCTCTATACAACAGCTCTCCATGGCCCTGCTGTTTATGGTCCCACTATACAACAGCTCTCCATGGCCCTGCTGTTTATGGTCCCACTATACAACAGCTCTCCATGGCCCTGCTGTTTATGGTCCCACTATACAACAGCTCTCCATGGCCCTGCTGTTTATGGTCCCACTATACAACAGCTCTCCATGGCCCTGCTGTTTAAGGTCCCACTATTATCAACAGCTCTCCATGCAACCCGTTCTCGCACTTTCTTAGTCAATATTGACTTATTATATACGTGCATATGTGACATACTAAACATACTAGTTTACCTTGAAAAGCTTCATAGAAAATACCGACCTTACCTAACCTTCTTAGTATGTTAAGATAAGCATCTTATTGCTTCGTAATTACAATTATTGCTTAACCTATACCTATAATAAGTTAAATAATAATTGTAATTATGAAGCAATAAGATGCTTATCTTAACATACTAAGAAGGTTAGGTAAGGTCGGTGTTTTCTATGAAGCTTTTCAAGGTAAACTAATATGTTCGGAATGTCACATATGCACGTATTTAATAAGTCAATATTGACTATACGAAAGTGCGAGAACGGGTTGCTCCATGGCCCTGCTGTTTATGGTCCACTATACAACAGCTCTCCATGGCCCTGCTGTTTATGGTCCACTATACAACAGCTCTCCATGGCCCTGCTGTTTATGGTCCCTCTATACAATGTTTCGTTCCTTCTGCTCAGTTTTGTTAACCTGGGAGAGGTATTGTAACGTGGGAGAGTTATTGTAAGTATTGTAAATTATTTAAACAACGATTTAATATTTAGTTGAAATGTATAATTTATGTAACAAGTTATAATGTATTTCCTTATTACTTCCTTCCATCACTAAACTAACCTTAGAGAGAACACGCATTAATGGTAATATTACAATAATCTTGTTAATGGTGTACATTTACAATGATGTAGAAGCACTCATTGTACAGGGTATGTACACCTCAGTAATTGTAACATTGTATTTTCTTGCATTTCAGGTAAAGATGGTCAATTGTGGGAGTACTGAGAGAGGGGAAGACGGCCCGTGAGGACTAGACCCTGTGACGCTCTGACAGGTAGCTGTGGTGTCTCTTGTTAGTCTTTCTTTATGGTGGCCCTGGTATGGGGGCCCTGGTATGGGGGCTCTATGGTGGCCCTGGTATGGGGGCCCTGGTATGGGGGCTCTATGGTGGCCCTGGTATGGGGGCTGTATGGTGGCCCTGGTATGGGGGCTCTATGGTGGCCCTGGTATGGGGGCTCTATGGTGGCCCTGGTATGGGGGCTCTATGGTGGCCCTGGTATGGGGGCTCTATGGTGGCCCTGGTATGGGGGCTCTATGGTGGCCCTGGTATGGGGGCTCTATGGTGGCCCTGGTATGGTGGCCCTGGTATGGGGGCTCTATGGTGGCCCTGGTTATGGTGGCCCTGGTTATGGTGGCTCTATGGTGGCCCTGGTTATGGTGGCTCTATCGTGGCCCTGGTTATGGTGGCTCTATGGTGGCCCTGGTTATGGTGGCCCTGGTATGGTGGCCCTGGTATGGGGGCTGTATGGTGGCCCTGGTATGGGGGCTCTGTGGTGGCCCTGGTTATGGTGGCTCTATGGTGGCCCTGGTATGGGGGCTCTATGGTGGCCCTGGTATGGGGGGTCTATGGTGGCCCTGGTTATGGTGGCCCTGGTTATGGTGGCCCTGGTATGGGGGCTCTATGGTGGCCCTGGTATGGGGGCTGTATGGTGGCCCTGGTATGGTGGCCCTGGTATGGGGGCTCTATGGTGGCCCTGGTATGGTGGCCCTGGTTATGGTGGCTCTATGGTGGCCCTGGTTATGGTGGCTCTATCGTGGCCCTGGTTATGGTGGCTCTATGGTGGCCCTGGTTATGGTGGCCCTGGTATGGTGGCCCTGGTATGGGGGCTGTATGGTGGCCCTGGTATGGGGGCTCTTTGGTGGCCCTGGTATGGGGGCTCTATGGTGGCCCTGGTTATGGTGGCTCTATGGTGGCCCTGGTATGGGGGCTCTATGGTGGCCCTGGTTATGGTGGCCCTGGTATGGGGGGTCTATGGTGGCCCTGGTTATGGTGGCTCCTGGTATGGTGGCCCTGGTTATGGTGGCCCTGGTTATGGTGGCCCTATGGTGGCCCTGGTTATGGTGGCCCTGGTTATGGTGGCCCTATGGTGGCCCTACGGTGGCCCCGGCTGTTTTCCCCATGTTTAAACACAACACAACATGCTGGCAACGCTGCTCATTGCAGAGAAACACCAGGTTGAGAAGTCTTTATTGAAGATGTTTGGCTTGTAATGGTTTTATTGTTGTCCCGTAACTCCCCTGGCCACTTGGGGGGGGGGGGGGGGGACGGGGTATAGGGTGTTTATGTAGCTTCAGGGCACCAGTCCCCCCAGCCACAGGGCATGGCGAGAAGGCGCCCCTAAGCATACCTAATTCCCTATCAAACACAAACTAAAATACACATAAATGGCAGATCTCATCACAACCCACAAGAGTTAAGATGATGATAATAATAACACAGTAATAACATGAAAATAACATACACAAAATGGAAAATTCTTTTGTTTTTGGATTTTCTTAAATGGGACACGGCACACAAAGGGAGAGGTGCACAGCATATCATTAAAAACAACTAAAGCTGAAGGCAAAACAACAAGCTGCCTAAGCGGCAGGATTGGTGACTTGACATTGGCATACATGAAAAAACTATTCATAGTGGAAGCTCCTAACAAGCCCCCGGAGCGGGATATCATGTATGCGCATGATATCCTCCGGCCACCGCCTTACCCACTCGTGGGCTCTGGTAGAACAGGTTGTGCATGTGCAGTGTATAAAGGGAATGAAATGATCATGACTAGTACCCAGAGATTGAACAACTGGGCAAGCACGACACAGACCGAGCTATTGGGCATTTATCTAGCCCCTGAATACCTTAAGCTCAATGGTGGTGGAGTTATTTTCTGTGACTCTAAAAGTGCTCTGCAGTCCTTAAATAACCCATCACAATGTATGTCTGAAGTAGCTTCTAATATTAAATGGAATGAAATTTTTGCCAATGATAATAACTCTTGTCTAAAATTTGTGGATCCCATCCCATGTTGGAGTTGGGAAACATGACTTTGTAGATCAATTGGCCAATGAGGCTTGCAGGAAAGAAAACATTGATTATGACTTTGGACTATCTAATGCAGTTATTAGAAACATACAAATTAAAGAAATTAATTCAGATTTAGAAGAACTAAGAAATGCCCAGAGACCTGAAAGCTGCAGTATTAAAAGTTATGACAATTTTTGTAATAGGTATTTGTATGTTTGTATGGTCAGCACAGTAACCGGACCAGGCAATGTGATGTAGTCATTGCTGTAATTCGCCTTGGCTATAGACACATCTGCCAGGTTAGTGAGGCTGAGCCACAACCAGAATACTCAGATTGTAAACTCTGTGATAAACCTTTAATGCATTCACTAGAACACTATATTGATGAATGTGAAACCGTAAAGGACTTTAGACCTCCTGGCCTCTTGTACCACCAACTGTGTAACTATTTTATTGACTCAGGATGTCGTCCAGAACACCTAACAATTTACCCAAAATTTGCTTGTCCATTTTAAAGAATGAAGAACAATTTTTATTTATATTACTTCTAAGCTGCATCACTTATGAACCCATCCCTGCCCTTGTGTGACAGTGCACAATAGAAAGTTGTTTTCACATATCCATATATTAAAACATTGATTGTAACCATGATATATATGTGCTTCAGCCTACAGTTTAGACCTATTGTCTTATGTATGACCCTCTGTCCTGCGTGACAGTGAATACCAGCATTATCCTCACTTTAATAAGACTATCAAAATCCTCACATTAGGCAAAATTGTAATTAATTTTGTCAATAAAGATGTTAATAATAATAACTCGTGGGCTCCGACCAGGTCATCCACCCTCTTGAGACACCATTTAGAGAAGTGGTACTCCAGATGACGACTCTGCTTAGATAGTTGGCTGCCAGCTATCCTGGCTGCGGTTCACCTAAGCGAGGCTATATTAACCCTTATGCACCCTGTGCACGGTGATCCAGGGACTAAGGTGGTCTGCCCCTAGGTGTGGTCTTGGACCATATTGTGTAGATGGAATATGTCCAGGTCAGGGCTTTCACAGAGCAGATCTCAAGGTCGCTCTTGGTTAGTCCCATATCCTGTAGACCACACGCACTCTCCTTGCACCATCCTCCTCTCCAATTAAGGGTTATGGAAGAGGCGGATGCTGTGTGCTTCCCGGTATATTCCCTGAGCTTTTGAAGGATCTCTGGGGTGCCGTACTTGTTGCACTTGCTCTGATGTGGACGGGAGAGTGGGAAGTTATTGGCAGAGACCTGGGTGTCTAATATAAAGGCCGCGTCACCTTTGCCAGCTATGATGTCGGGCTTACAGAAGGTCCCTCCATCCGGTATACGGACTTCACGTTCCACCTCGAAACCTCTTTGCCGCAGGCGGCCGGCTACGAACCGGGGTGATATAGTCATGACGTTTCACCCGAGCCCCGTGTGTCTTGTGGCATGCCTGGGATATGTGGCCCAGGGTCCCTGGTTTCTGGCAAGCATCGCAGAGACCAGAAGCTTCGGGTCTACCCCTAGCAGCTCTAGACGGCGTGGCTACAACGTTTGCTCTAATCTGGATGGCGCGAGCAAAATCTCCTCCGCTTTTTTTTATTATAATTTTCTACCACAGACGTGGCCACACATTTACAATGCTAACCAGCATATATACATTTTCTTCTGTCCTCCATGGACAGGGTTAGAGATCTGTTAAATATATAGTTCAGGGATTTATTGAACAATCAACTATAGAAGGTGATTCGGTGCTTTTAAAATGCTAAGCTAACATACATACGTAAGTACATAGATTACACAGATTTACGTATGCCCTACATAAAGTGTTCGAAGTGTCATTAATGGCATTTACAAAGGTAAAATGTAATTCTGATCAGTTTCCATATGTACCTTATACACATACATACATACACACACACGCATACGTACATATACATATACATATATACACACACATGCATTCACATACATTTGTCTCTCTTACTCTGACAGGGTGAGATAGCTGACAGAGAAACTAGTGTGCAATTAAGCACTTAATCACAGAAGGTTATTAAGGTGCTTTTACAAGCTCAGGTTATATAGTTACATCATATATATACATTGTATGATTGATATATTACATGGTCAATCTTGGATACAAGTCCAATATATCATCAAGTGTTCCAGTACTCATATAGTAATTACACAGTTCAGCATACCTTAGCCCAGGAGGGCGAAAGTCAGTCAATATGGGACATTCTACAATATAATGTTCAAGAGTGCATGTTTTCTCTTTCACAAAGTTGACACATTGTGTACTCGACATTTGGGTCTCCTCCGCTCAGCAGACGGGTACGGGACGCGACCCACTTGTGGCAAGATGGAACCTCACAAGAGGACGCGAGGCCGGCACCGTCGACCATGATATACAGTTTTGCTTTCCATTTCCTAGAGCGCTAAGAGATGCTCAAGATTAGCTGCTTAAGACCAGTTAAGGCCTGAGAGATCATGCAGGGATTGTGTATATAGGATTGTGATTGTGTATTTATATATTGTCCAGTGAAAATGTATCAAGGAAGTTTGCAAATCTGAATTGCCATTTATTCTGTCTGTATGGTGTTGTGATTGGTGGCTGCGGCCTCTGAACGCTTTATTATAATACAAATAAATAGAATGAATCAATTAACATATAATATAGCGCCGCTGCTAATATTACTGCCGGTAACATCAATAATATTAACAATAATACTAGGTAAGTAATTGAAGTGGATGGGGTGACTATAGTGTAATTACCTAAGTGTAGTTACAGGATGAGAGCTACGCTCGTGGTGTTCCGTCTTCCCAGTACTCTTTGTCGTACAGCGCTTTGAAGCTACTGACGGTCTTGGCCTCCACCACCACTCCACTTGTTCCAAACACTCTACCACTCTGCGAAAGTAAACTTTCTGATGTTTTTTCTGCAGCTTTGTTTCCTGAGCTTAAATCTTTGTCCTCTTGTTCTTAAGTTGCAATTTTCAAACTTTTTTCATTGTCAATTTTGTCGATTTCTGTTGCTATTTTGTACGTAGTGATCATATCAGTTCTTTTTCTTTTGTCTTGTAGATTTGGCATGCCTATATATTTAACGCCTCTCCTCGTAGCTCTTGTTTCCCAGCTCCGGAAGGCATTTAGTTGCATGTCTTTGTACATTTTTCTTGTTTAATGATGTGCTTCTTGCTATATAGTCACCATACACCCGCTGCATATTCCAACTTTGGTCTCACGAAGGTCGTGAACAATTTCTTGAATATCTCATAATCCACGTATTTAAACGCTATTCTGAAGTTGGAAAGCACAGCACAGGTTCCTCGCACAGTGTTTTTATGTGGTCCTCAAGTGACAGATGTTTTTATCCAGATCCCACCTAACACGCGACGAAATTACGACGTTGCTGCAACGTTGGAACAAGGTTTAAGACCTAACAGTTGTAACAACCAATATAGCGAGTTGTAACAACGGTATAATACGTCATAAAAACGTTATGACATGATGTAACACTTTTATTACAAGTTGTAACAAGGGAATGATAGGGACCGTTACGTTGTGTGTGTGTGGAGGGGGGGGGGACCACCCCCTAGACCTCATTATAAGAATTGTTAAACATTTCACATGATTTGTAGCTAGGTCTCTTATAGTATAGATACGGATAACTGAGGAGGGAAGGTATCCGGCAGTCTAGCCCCAAGCATCCGGCCTCCACCCTTGGACAAACACATGTACTTTTTGTGTATAGTAGGTGTTGGAATTTAGGCCAAAGCCACGCACTGGAACCTCTAAAGTTACTGACCTCCATCTTCCCAAACAAAGCTCGAGCCGCTAATATTTGTAGGTGCGGATACAAGGGGGTATTGGTGTGTGTCCTGGGGCGGGTACTGGTGTGTCCTGGGGCGGGTACTGGTGTGTCCTGGGGCGGGTACTGGTGTGTGTCCTGGGGCGGGTACTGGTGTGTCCTGGGGCGGGTACTGGTGTGTGTCCTGGGGCGGGTACTGGTGTGTGTCCTGGGGCGGGTACTGGTGTGTGCGTGTCCTGGGGCGGGTACTAGTGTGTGTCCTAGGGCGGGTACTGGTGTGTGTCCTGGGGGCGGGTACTGGTGTGTGTGTCCTGGGGGCGGGTACTGGTGTGTGTGTCCTGGGGGCGGGTACTGGTGTGTGTGTCCTGGGGCGAGTACTGGTGTGTGTCCTGGGGCGGGTACTGGTGTGTGTGTGTCCTAGGGCGGGTACTGGTGTGTGTCCTGGGGGCGGGTACTGGTGTGTGTCCTGGGGGCGGGTACTGGTGTGTGTGTCCTGGGGGCGGGGTACTGGTGTGTGTGTCCTAGGGCGGGTACTGGTGTGTGTCCTTGGGGCGGGGTACTGGTGTGTGTGTCCTAGGGCGGGTACTGGTGTGTGTCCTGGGGGCGGGTACTGGTGTGTGTGTCCTAGGGCGGGTACTGGTGTGTGTGTCCTGGGGCGAGTACTGGTGTGTGTCCTGGGGCGGGTACTGGTGTGTGTCTCCTAGGGCGGGTACTGGTGTGTGTCCTGGGGCGAGTACTGGTGTGTGTGTCCTAGGGCGGGTACTGGTGTGTGTGTCCTAGGGCGGGTACTGGTGTGTGTGTCCTAGGGCGGGTACTGGTGTGTGTCCTAGGGCGGGTACTGGTGTGTGTCCTAGGGCGGGTACTGGTGTGTGTGTCCTAGGGCGGGTACTGGTGTGTGTGTCCTAGGGCGGGTACTGGTGTGTGTGTCCTAGGGCGGGTACTGGTGTGTGTGTCCTAGGGCGGGTACTGGTGTGTGTGTCCTGGGGGCGGGTACTGGTGTGTGTGTCCTGGGGGCGGGTACTGGTGTGTGTGTCCTGGGGGCGGGTACTGGTGTGTGTGTCCTGGGGGCGGGTACTGGTGTGTGTCCTAGGGCGGGTACTGGTGTGTACTCACCTATATGTGCTTGCAGGATCGAGCATTGACTCTTGGATCCCGCCTTTCTAGCTATCGGTTGTTTACAGCAATGACTCCTGTCCCATTTCCCTATCATACCTAGTTTTAAAAGTATGAATAGTATTTGCTTCCACAACCTGTTCCCCAAGTGCATTCCATTTTTCTACTACTCTCACGCTAAAAGAAAACTTCCTAACATCTCTGACTCATCTGAGTTTCCAGTTTCCACCCATGTCCCCTCGTTCTGTTATTATTACGTGTGAACATTTCATCTATTTCCACTTTGTCAATTCCCCTGAGTATTTTATATGTCCCTATCATATCTCCTCTCTCCCTTCTTTTCTCTAGTGTCGTAAGGTTCAGTTCCTTCAGGCGCTCTTCATATCCCATCCCTCGTAACTCTGGGACAAGCCTCGTCGCAAACCTCTGAACCTTCTCCAGTTTCTTTGTGTTTCTTCAGGTGGGGGCTCCATGATGGCGCGGCTCCATGATGGCGCGGCATACTCTAAGACGGGTCTCACGTAGGCAGTGTAAAGCGCCCTAAAAGCTTCCTCATTTAGGTTTCTGAATGAAGTTCTAATTTTCGCCAGTGTAGAGTACGCTGCTGTCGTTATCCTATTTATATGTGCCTCAGGAGTTAGATTAGGTGTCACATCCACTCCCAGGTCTCTTTCTCGAATCGTTACAGGTAGGCTGTTCCCCTTCATTGTGTACTGTCCCTTTGGTCTCCTGTCACCTGATCCCATTTCCATAACTTTACATTTACTGGTGTTAAACTCCAGTAGCCATTTCCCTGACCATCTCTGCAGCCTGTTTAAGTCCTCTTGGAGGATCGTACAATCCTCGTCTGTCACAACTCTTCTCATTAATTTTGCGTCATCTGCAAACATTGACATGTATGATTCCACTCCTGTAAACATATCATTTACGTAAATTAGAAAGAGGATTGGTCCCAGCACCGATCCTTGAGGTACTCCACTTGTTACTGTTCGCCAGTCCGACTTTTCGCCCCTTACCATTACCCTCTGGCTCCTTCCTGTTAGGTAGTTCTTCACCCATACTAGGGCCTTTCCGCTTACTCCTGCCTGCCTCTCAAGTTTGTATAGCAGTCTCATGTGCGGTACCGTATCAAAGGCCTTTTGGCAGTCAAGAAATATGCAGTCTGCCCAGCCTTCTCTGTCCTGCCTTATCCTTGTTACTTTATCATAGAATTCTAAAAGGTTTGTTAGGCATGATTTCCCTGTCCAGAACCCATGTTGGTGCTTGTTTACAAACCCAATGCTCTCCAGGTGCTCAACAAGTCTTAGCCTAATTATTCTTTCAAGTATTTTGCAGGTGATGCTTGTCAGTGATACGGGTCTGTAGTTAAGTGCCTCCTCCCTATCACCTTTTTTGAAAATCGGTACGACATTTGCCTCCTTCCAGCAATTGGGCAATACTCCCGACATAAGTGACTCATTAAAGATCATTGCCAGAGGCACGCTGAGAGCCTGCGCTGCCTCTTTAAGTATCCACGGTGATACTTTGTCTGGTCCAACAGCTTTATTTGCATCCAGTGTTGTCAACTGTTTCATTACATCCTCTGCTGTCACCTCTATATCTGATAGTCTTTCATCTTGGGTAATCTCTTCTAACAATGGGAGCTGCTCAGGCTCGGTTGTGAACACTCCATGGAATTTTGCATTCAGTACCTCGCAGATTTCCTTGTCGCTTTCTGTATATGCCCCTTCTGTTTTCCTCAGTCTTGTCACTTGGTCATTTACCGACATCTTCCTTCTTATATGGCTATGTAGTAATTTTGGTTGCTTTTTCGCTTTGACTGCAATATCATTCTCATAATTTCTTTCCGACACTCGTCTTATGTTAATGTAATCATTCCTAGCTCTGTTACATCTAATCCTGTTGTCCTCTGTCCTTTGTCTTCTGTACTTCCTCCACTCCCTCCTGCTTCTCACCTTTGCTTCCTGACACTGTTTATTAAACCATGGGTTATTATATTCCCTCCTGCTTTTTTCCTTTATTGTTGGAATAAATCTATCTTCAGCCTCCTTGCATTTCAATATGACTTGGTTCATCATACCTTGCACTGTTTTTCCTCTAAGTTCTTCCTCCCACTGCACTTCTCCCAGGTATTCCCTTATCCTTCTGTAGTCCCCTTTTCTGTAATCAAGTCTCCTTTCCCGGACCTCTTGTCCTTTGGTCACAATTTTAAGCTCCATCATGTAGTCAAAGACTAGGACACAATGGTCACTAGCTCCTAGTGGTATTTCATGTTCCAACTGCTCGATGTCTTCTACATTCTAAGTGATAATGAGATCTAATAGGCTGGGCGTATCCCCTCCTCTTTCCCTAGTATCTTCTTTCACATGCTGTGTTAGGAAATTCCTGTCAATAACGTCTACCAGCTTCGCTCCCCAGGTCTCCTCCCCGCCATGGGGATTCCTCGTTTCCCAATCTATCTCTCCGTGATTTAGGTCCCCCATGACCAGCAGCTTCGCTCTCATTCTATGCGCTAAAGTTGCTGCCCTCTGCAGTTCATCCATACATGTCTTGTTGCTGTCCTCGTACTCCTGCCTGGGCCTTCTACTGTTTGGTGGGGGATTGTAGAGTATCAAGATTACAATCTTCTTCCCATCCACTGTCAGAGTTCCACGTATGAAGCTTGTGTTTTCATTAGTACCCGGATTTTCCAGCTCATCAAACTTCCATTTCCGCTTTATTAGTAGTGCCACGCCTCCTCCCTGTCTCTGTGTCCTTTCTTTTCATATCACCTGGTACCCCTCTGGAAAGATTGCATCCGAGATCATGCCATTTATTTTAGTTTCCACTATTGCCACTATGTCTGGGTCTGCCTCACTAACTCTTTTATCTCTTCTGCTTTATTGGCTACCCCATCAGCATTGGTGTATCAAACCTTGAGACTCTTCTTGGAAACTCGGGTGTCAGAGTTCCCCCTTTCACCAGGGGTCTGGGGGGGACTGGGGGGTGTCTGGGGGGCAAGTGGGGGCTGTGGGGGTGAGTGGGGGGGGTGCTAGGGGGGTGCCTGGGAGTGCCTGGTAGGCGAATGGGGTCTGGGCATCTAGGGGGTAGGAAGGGCATAATGGGTCTGAAAGTTAGGGGTCTGAATAGCATAGGGGGGTTGAGAAATAGTGAGACAGAGTCAGATAGAGGTTGAGAGGTTGGGGGGGAGAGGGATACTGAGGGCGGAGAGCTGAGATGAGAATGGAGCATGGGTGCTGGGAGTGGAAGAGAGGGTATATTAGTTAGGGGGAAATCGGGGGTAGGTGGGGGTTTTGGGGTAGAAGAGGGGAAGAGGGAGATGGGGGAAGGTGTTAGGGGGGTCACGAGGTGAGGGGGTTAAATGTGGGCTGGAGGTGCATAGGAGGGGTGAGGGTTGGGTGGGGTTTGGGGGTGAGTGGAAGAGGGGTGCAGTGGAAGCTGGGATGGAGTAGATGGAATTGAAGTCAATGGGGTAGAAGGGGCAGGGGAGTAGGAAGGGGTATTTGGGGAGGGGGGATGGGAAGGTGGGTTTGGGGAGGGCATGGCTTGACCCACTGGGGTCGCTGACAAGTGTGATGTAGCAGGGGCAGGGGAATCGTTGGGGAGGTGCAAATGTGGAAGGGACAGGGGGGTTTTGGGAGGCTGAGGCAGGGGGGATGTATAGGAGGGCTGAGTTGGGGAGGATGCGACCTGGGAGGTGACCTGGGAGGTGGCCTGGGAGGTGACCTGGGAGGTGAGACTACCTGAGAGGCTAGTTCGGTGTCGTTGTTGCCATCTATTCTTGTGGGCTATTTGCTCATCTTTCGTCATAAACCTCTCTATAAACACATTGTAATGGGTTTCACTTCCTCTGAGTAAATGCTTGGTCCTCATTATGTACTCCACAGCCTCCTCATTGGAGAATTGCACCAGAACAGGTCTATTCTTGGTACAATTGTAAGGTCCAATCCTGATATCCACCTCATGTTCTGCCATTCCTGCTCCAATACACCTCAATATCTCGTGCAATTCGTATTTTTCTGTTTCTATTCTCTCTTGTCTTGTTGGTGCCCCAGATTCGAATAATCCATGTATTATAATAGACCGTCTCCTCAGTAATTCATTGTCATGCTGGTAGCCTGTCCCCTGGGGATTCCCCATCCCAACCGCAGTCACTAACCCATCCCCCACTACTCCTCTGTCCTTAGCCATGCTGCTAATCCTTCCTAACTCGTTTGTGATACGAGCACATTCCCTCTCCCAGTCCTCTCTTCCCTTCCTAATCTCTTCCTGAACATAGAGCGTAAGTTCTTGTTTCTGCCTCTCTACCGCATCCTGTATTTGCTGAAATACCTCACTTTTAATCCCCTGGATTAGATCCTCCAACCAATCACTCCTTCTCTCTACAAATTTCCCTATTAATTTGTCTATAAATCTGTCCTCCTCCTCATCCCTGCTGGTGATTGACCTTGAACCCCTTCTAGTCATTGCAGTAACAATCTAGCCAAAAAGGCGCTCCTCAGTACCGTGCACAATCTGCTAACACAATAGGCGAGTGAATCTCCAATCGTCGTCCCACGTGGTGGTAGAAGGGTTGCTGCCGGAGGTGAGGTCACGCGGTCAGAGGTCGGTGAGGTCTGCTTCCACACTGCACACTGCCACAGTCCTTCCTCAACTATTTTGAATTACGCTAATTAAACTGTTTTTCTTCACTACCTTATGGCTCTGGTCAAAACCCAAGGTTTTTTCATTCACTTGTACACACTTTTTCACTTCGAGGTTGCCTGATTACCCCTCCCACTCCACTAGTGAACCAGGAGCTCCCAACCCCACGTCCACCCAACACGATGGTCACAAGACACGATGTGTGTGTCCTGGGGCGAGTACTGGTGTGTGTCCTGGGGCGGGTACTGGTGTGTGTGTGTCCTGGGAGCGGGTACTGGTGTGTGTGTCCTGGGAGCGGGTACTG
Source organism: Procambarus clarkii (assembly GCF_040958095.1). NCBI lineage: Eukaryota > Metazoa > Arthropoda > Malacostraca > Decapoda > Cambaridae > Procambarus > Procambarus clarkii. The sequence goes on from NC_091171.1 coordinate 12,233,518, forward strand.
GTGTGTGTGTCCTGGGAGCGGGTACTGGTGTGTGTGTCCTGGGGGCGGGTACTGGTGTGTGTGTGTCCTGGGGGCGGGTACTGGTGTGTCCTGGGGGCGGGGTACTGGTGTGTCCTGGGGGCGGGGTACTCGTGTGTGTGTGTCCTGGGGGCGGGGTACTGGTGTGTGTGTGTCCTGGGGGCGGGTACTGGTGTGTGTGTCCTGGGGGCGGGTACTGGTGTGTGTGTCCTGGGGGCGGGTACTGGTGTGTGTGTGTGTCCTGGGGGCGGGTACTGGTGTGTGTGTGTCCTGGGGGCGGGTACTGGTGTGTGTGTGTCCTGGGGGCGGGTACTGGGGCCGGTGTACAGCCCAAACTTCGTGCTGGGCAGCAGTACCAGGAGTTGGGAGGGTAAGGGTTAAGGTCACCTTACCACCCCCTCCCCCCCCCCCACCCCACCCCACCCCACCCCACCCCACCCCACCCCATACACACAGGGGCGCGCTGGTGGCTGAGTGGACAGCACGCTGCACACGTAATCTTTTGGACCGGGATTCGATTCCCAGCGCCGGGGGAGAGAAAAAATGGGCAGAGTTTCTTTCACCCTAATGCCCCTGTTACTTAGCAGTAAATAGGTACCTGGGAGTTAAACAGCTGTTACGAGCTGCTGCCTGTGTGTGTGTGGGAGGGGGGGGGGAGGGGAGGAAAAAAAGTTAGTAGTTACTAACAGTTGATTGATTGACAGTTGAGAGGTGGGCCGAATAAGCAGAGCTCAACCCCCGCAAGCTCAACTAGGTGAATATACACAGACACGAGGCACCATGACAATGGGAGGACCAAGAGTAGTAGTAGCAGTAATATACAACCCTCCGCCAAATGACAGAAGACCCAGGCAAGAGTATGACAACAACAACATGGCAGTTAACATTATAATTGAGAGGGCAGCCTCCGCTGCTTGTAGAAATAGATCATATCTGCTCATCATGGGGGACTTCAATCATGAAAGGATAGACTGGGAAAAGGAGGATCCAGATAGAGGTTACCTTGATTACCTTGAGGTTACCTTGAAATGATTTCGGGCTTAGCGTCCCCGCGGCCCGGTCGTCGACCCGGTCTCCTCGTTGCTGGACTAATCATCCAGATTGATGGACATGAGACCTAGAGGAAACATGGAGAGCTAAACTGTTGGATGTTGCAACAAAAAACTTTTTAAGCCAGTATGTCGGGGAACCCACAAGAATGAGGGCAAACAATGAACCAGCGAGATTCGACCTAGTCTTCACTCTGAACGACTCCGACATAAGGAAAATCGGTTTCGAGGCGACAGTAGGAATGAGCGATCACAGTGTAATGGCGTTTGAGTATCTGTTCGAAGAAGGGTTAATGTACTCAAGGAAGGGACCTGAAAACAAAAGGCTGGCATTCCGTAGGGGAAACTATGAGGAGATTAGAAAATTCTTAAGATATAACATGGGAAACAGAGGTCGGGGGAAAAACGGCCCAAGACATGATGGACTACATCACGCAGAAGTGTAAGGAGGCAGCAGACAGGTTTGTCCCAGTCCAAAAGGAAAGATATGAAATACAGGCAAGAAACCCATGGTTTAATCAGAGATGTAAGTTAGCAAAGTAACTAAGCACAAGGGCGAGGAGTAACTATAGAAATAACAGGGCACTAGAGAGCAGAGAAAGATACCAGAGTGCCAGGAATGAATGCGTCAGGGTGAGAAGAGAGGCAGAAAGACAATATGAAAATGACATAGCAAGCGAGGCAAAGACTCAACCTAAATTGCTGCACAGCCACATCAGGAGAAAAACAGTGAAGGAACAGGTAATGAAACTGAGGATAGGGAGAGACAAATTCACTACAAACGACAAGGAAGTGTGCGAGGAACTCGGTAAGAAATTCCAGGAGGTCTCCACAGAAGAGCAAGGAGACGTCTCAAAGATGAGAGGGAATGTCTAACCAAACACCACTAGATGAGTTTGTGATTACCAGTGGGGGAGTTGAGGACGTATCTGCTAGAGGTGTATGGGATAAAGGCTATAGGCCCGGATGGAATCTCACCATTGATACTAAAGGAAGGAGCAGAAGCTCTGTGCTTGCCACCCTCTATGGGGTATAACAAATCACTGGTAACAGGTGAACTGCCAAAAATTTGGAAGACGGCTAATGTAGTCCTGATATTCGAGAAGGGTGATAGATGGCACTGAACTACAGGCCAGTGTCACTAACTTGTATACCATGCAAGGTGATGGAGAAGATAGTGTGGAAAAAGCTAATGGAACATCTGGAGTGGAAGAATTTTGTAACACAAAATCAGCATGAGTTCAGGGATGGCAAATCATGCCTCACAGGATTAATTGAATTCTATGACCAGGCAAGGAAGAGAAGGCTGGGCAGACTGCATATTTTTGGATTGGCAGAAAGGTTTTGACACGGTACCACACAAGAGGCTAGTGCAAAAGCTGGAGATGCAGGCAGGAGTGAAAGGGAAGGCACTCATTTGGATAAGGGAGTACCTAAGCAACAGAAGACAACGAGTCACTGTGAGGAGTGAGTCTCAGATTGGCGAGGCGTCATCAGTGGAGTCCCGTAGGGTTCGGTCGTTGGACCTATACTGTTTCTAATATATGTAAATAATCTCCCAGAGGGTATAGACTCGATCCTCTCAAGGTTTGGTGATGCAAAAATTATGAGGAGGATCAAGACAGAGGAAGATAGTATGAGGCTACAAGATGACCTAACCAAACTGAAGGAATGGTCCAACAAATGGCTACTAAAGTTTAACCCAAGTAATTATAAGGTAATGAAACTAGGCGGAGGAAATAGGAGGCCAGACACTGGATACCAAATGGGAGATGAAGTCCTTCACGATACGGGCAGACAGAAAGATCTAGGAGTTGATATCACACCAAACCTGTCTCCTGAAGCCCACATCAAAAGAATAACATCGGCGGCGTATGCGAGGCTGGCTAACATCAGAACTGCCTCCAGAAACCTGTGTAAGGAATCATTCAGAACCTTGTACACCACATATGTAAAACCAATCCTGAAGTATGCGGCCCCAGCATGGAGCCCGTACCTTGTCAAGCACAAGACGAAGCTGGAAAAAGTTCAGAGGTATGCCACTAGGCTAGTCCCAGAACTAAGAGGCATGAGTCATGAGGAAAGGCTGCGTGAACTGCACCTCACGTCGCTGAAAGAGGGCGGTACACTTACAAGGGGACACAGACGTGGAAGCCGAGTACCCACATGAGCCACAGGGACGTTTGAAAGAACTTTTTCAGTGTCAGAGTAGTTAACAGGTGGAATGCATTAGGCAGTGATGTGGTGGAGGCTGACCTCATACACAGTTTCAAATGTAGATATGATAGAGCCCAGTAGGCTCAGGAACCTGTGCACCAGTTGATTGACAGTTGAGAGGCGGGACCAAAGAGCCAAAGCTCAACCCCCGCAAGCACAACTAGGTGAGTACAACTAAGTTCATCTCCCCCCCTGACATGTCTGGCGCGCCACCTTCATCTGGCGGTCACTCGTCACCTTCCATCTTGTGGCTGTGGATGAAGTCATGTTCTTCCCGCCGGGTCCGGCCACTGTGGCAACGGCCATCGGCATATCGGCACTCCTTCACAGCTTATCGGCATGAGCATCGGAGCTCAATCTGCAGTAAACTCCCCCCCCCCCCCCGGCCTGACCACCGCCATGACACTAGGGGCACTGTTGCCAAGATCTGTGGCATATCTCCCCCTCCTCCTCCTCCTCCATCCTCTTGTTTATCCTCTTGCTTTTCCTCTCTTCTCTGAGCCGTGTGATTCATTGCGCCATGTCTTCCACGAACTCCTGGCGTTAACTTCCACGCATCTAACGTCTTTATGAACACCGCCCTAATGCAATTTTGGCTTATAACCGCGATTTCGTTTGACAGAGGGTGGTGGGGAGGGGGGGGGGGGTAATCGCCTGGCACTGTGGCACAGTTCGTGTGTGTGGTCGGGTGCCGATGAAGAGTCGGCTCTTGTTGGGAACTGGAGGAGCGGCGCGTCGTCTCGTGGCGGGGAATTGAGCGTGCATAATGGCCGGGTTCCCGCTGTTTACGGGGGCGTCTGGCGGGAGAGGGACGCCGCCGGAATACTCCCACCCCAGATTTGTCTTGTACCCAGCATATTGCCTGTGGGTATTCACCTAGTTGTGTTTGCGGGAGTTGGGCTTTGCTTTTTCGGCCCGCCTCTCAACTGTCAATCAACTATTTACTAACTACTTTTCGTAGTTAGTAAACTACGAAACTTAACTACTAACACTACGTAGTGTTCAACGGGTCATAAACTACCTAGTAGGCCGGAAGATTATCCCGTGGTGCCATAGGCAACCCGTTCTCGCAAATTTAATAAGTCAATATTGACTTATTAACTACGTGCATAGGTGATATTATAAACATAATAGATACCCTTAAAAAGATTCATAGAAAACACCGACCTTACCTAACCTTGTTAGTATCTTAAGATAAGCATCTTATTGCTTCGTAATTACAATTATTACTTAACCTGTACCTATTATAGGTTAAGTAATAATTGTAATTACGAAGCAATAAGATGCTTATCTTAAGATACTAACAAGGTTAGGTAAGGTCGGTGTTTTCTATGAATCTTTTTAAGGGTATCTATTATGTTAAGTATGTCACCTATGCACATATTTAATAAGTCAATATTGACTTATTAAATTTGCGAGAACGGGTTGCCCATAGTGTAGGTGTAGTAGTGTGGCTGGCGTAAAGCAAGAGTCACACCCCGGACACCAGCAGTGTGGCTGGTGTGAAGCAAGAGTCACACCCCGGACACCAGCAGTGTGGCTGGTGTGAAGCAAGAGTCACACCCCGGACACCAGCAGTGTGGCTGGCGTGAAGCAAGAGTCACACCCCGGACACCAGCAGTGTGGCTGGCGTGAAGCAAGAGTCACACCCCGGACACCAGCAGTGTGGCTGGCGTGAAGCACAGTCACACCCCGGACACCAGCAGTGTGGCTGGTGTGAAGCACAGTCACACCCCGGACACCAGCAGTGTGGCTGGCGTGAAGCAAGAGTCACACCCCGGACACCAGCAGTGTGGCTGGTGTGAAGCACAGTCACACCCCGGACACCAGCAGTGTGGCTGGTGTGAAGCAAGAGTCACACCCCGGACACCAGCAGTGTGGCTGGCGTGAAGCAACAGTCACACCCCGGACACCAGCAGTGTGGCTGGTGTGAAGCACAGTCACACCCCGGACACCAGCAGTGTGGCTGGTGTGAAGCAAGTCACACCCCGGACACCAGCAGTGTGGCTGGTGTGAAGCAAGAGTCACACCCCGGACACCAGCAGTGTGGCTGGCGTGAAGCAAGAGTCACACCCCGGACACCAGCAGTGTGGCTGGTGTGAAGCAACAGTCACACCCCGGACACCAGCAGTGTGGCTGGTGTGAAGCACAGTCACACCCCGGACACCAGCAGTGTGGCTGGCGTGAAGCAAGAGTCACACCCCGGACACCAGCAGTGTGGCTGGTGTGAAGCAAGAGTCACACCCCGGACACCAGCAGTGTGGCTGGTGTGAAGCAAGAGTCACACCCCGAACACCAGCAGTGTGGCTGGTGTGAAGCAAGAGTCACACCCCGGACACCAGCAGTGTGGCTGGTGTGAAGCAAGAGTCACACCCCGGACACCAGCAGTGTGGCTGGTGTGAAGCAAGAGTCACACCCCGGACACCAGCAGTGTGGCTGGTGTGAAGCAAGAGTCACACCCCGGACACCAGCAGTGTGGCTGGTGTGAAGCAAGAGTCACACCCCGGACACCAGCAGTGTGGCTGGTGTGAAGCAAGAGTCACACCCCGGACACCAGCAGTGTGGCTGGTGTGAAGCAAGAGTCACACCCCGGACACCAGCAGTGTGGCTGGTGTGAAGCAAGAGTCACACCCCGGACACCAGCAGTGTGGCTGGTGTGAAGCAAGAGTCACACCCCGGACACCAGCAGTGTGGCTGGTGTGAAGCAAGAGTCACACCCCGGACACCAGCAGTGTGGCTGGTGTGAAGCAAGAGTCACACCCCGGACACCAGCAGTGTGGCTGGTGTGAAGCAAGAGTCACACCCCGGACACCAGCAGTGTGGCTGGTGTGAAGCAACAGTCACACCCCGGACACCAGCAGTGTGGCTGGTGTGAAGCAAGAGTCACACCCCGGACACCAGCAGTGTGGCTGGTGTGAAGCAAGTCACACCCCGGACGCTCAGACGCAACACTACAAAGGTGCCCAAGTGCAAAGGGTGAGTCATCTGGATAATCAAAAGAGCAACTATTTAGTTAAAGTAAGGAGAGTGTGGAACAGTTTGAACAAGGGAAAATGGTAATGTTTCAGGCACGACGGGCTAAGTCAACATTGAGGGAGATAGATTAACTGTAGTGTGTAGCTTACCCCTCGACCATGGGCGCTGCAATTTGTGAACCGCGGGAGTGAACTCGAGATGGAACCACGTGTGTGAACCGCGGGAGATGGAACCATGTGTGTGCCGTAAGCCTGCACCTGCACTGTGCACGTGTAGTGACCCACTTGACCTTGAGTACGTGTTCACGTCCTGCTACCAATCCGTCCTCCTAACATAGCGTCACATTTTCACATGCTCATCCTACGGCCAGAAATCGTCGTGCTAGACCATGGTAGCGGCTCGCGAAATTGACATACTGTCCCGTTTTCTGTTTTAGGTCCTCTGGTAGGTTAGGATAAGGGCACTTTAGTACGACAGTTTCTTGACGTTGGTAAGTCTTAGGAGGACGGGGTGGTGGTGCACCCTCTCGCACCACCCACACCCACGACCCAGGCACGTGTCCAGCACGTGTGGGGCTGTGGCGAGCTGCCACGTGCACACGTGATGACACTCCACACATGTCAGGTGTGAATGACAGCAGTCAGTAAATATCAACACAGGCCGGGGCAGCCTACTGAAGGATGGGTCTTACACTGTATGCACTGACCTTTGTCCAAGTGTGTGAAGGACAACCGGATGTGTGTCAGTATGACACATGCTGCCCTCCTTGTCCTGCTGGTGTGTGTGTGTCCTGCTGGTGTGTGTGTGTCCTGCTGGTGTGTGTGTGTGTCCTGCTGGTGTGTGTGTGTGTCCTGCTGGTGTGTGTGTGTGTCCTGCTGGTGTGTGTGTGTGTCCTGCTGGTGTGTGTGTGTGTGTCCTGCTGGTGTGTGTGTGTGTGTCCTGCTGGTGTGTGTGTGTGTGTCCTGCTGGTGTGTGTGTGTGTGTGTCCTGCTGGTGTGTGTGTGTGTGTGTCCTGCTGGTTGTGTGTGTGTCCTGCTGGTGTGTGTGTGTCCTGCTGGTGTGTGTGTGTCCTGCTGGTGTGTGTGTGTCCTGCTGGTGTGTGTGTGTCCTGCTGGTGTGTGTGTGTCCTGCTGGTGTGTGTGTGTCCTGCTGGTGTGTGTGTGTCCTGCTGGTGTGTGTGTGTCCTGCTGGTGTGTGTGTGTGTGTGTCCTGCTGGTGTGTGTGTGTGTGTCCTGCTGGTGTGTGTGTGTGTGTCCTGCTGGTGTGTGTGTGTGTGTCCTGCTGGTGTGTGTGTGTCCTGCTGGTGTGTGTGTGTCCTGCTGGTGTGTGTGTGTCCTGCTGGTGTGTGTGTGTCCTGCTGGTGTGTGTGTGTCCTGCTGGTGTGTGTGTGTGTGTGTGTGTGTCCTGCTGGTGTGTGTGTGTGTGTGTGTGTGTCCTGCTGGTGTGTGTGTGTGTGTGTGTGTGTCCTGCTGGTGTGTGTGTGTGTGTGTGTGTGTCCTGCTGGTGTGTGTGTGTGTGTGTGTGTGTCCTGCTGGTGTGTGTGTGTGTGTGTGTGTCCTGCTGGTGTGTGTGTGTGTGTGTGTGTCCTGCTGGTGTGTGTGTGTGTGTGTCCTGCTGGTGTGTGTGTGTGTGTGTCCTGCTGGTGTGTGTGTGTGTGTGTCCTGCTGGTGTGTGTGTGTGTGTGTGTCCTGCTGGTGTGTGTGTGTGTGTGTGTCCTGCTGGTGTGTGTGTGTGTGTGTGTCCTGCTGGTGTGTGTGTGTGTGTGTGTGTCCTGCTGGTGTGTGTGTGTGTGTGTGTGTCCTGCTGGTGTGTGTGTGTGTCCTGCTGGTGTGTGTGTGTGTCCTGTTGGTGTGTGTGTGTGTCCTGCTGGTGTGTGTGTGTGTCCTGCTGGTGTGTGTGTGTGTGTGTGTGTCCTGCTGGTGTGTGTGTGTGTGTGTGTCCTGCTGGTGTGTGTGTGTGTGTGTGTCCTGCTGGTGTGTGTGTGTGTGTGTGTCCTGCTGGTGTGTGTGTGTGTGTGTGTCCTGCTGGTGTGTGTGTGTGTGTGTGTCCTGCTGGTGTGTGTGTGTGTGTGTGCCCTGCTGGTGTGTGTGTGTGTGTGTGTGTCCTGCTGGTGTGTGTGTGTGTGTGTGTCCTGCTGGTGTGTGTGTGTGTGTGTGTCCTGCTGGTGTGTGTGTGTGTGTGTGTCCTGCTGGTGTGTGTGTGTGTGTGTGTCCTGCTGGTGTGTGTGTGTGTGTGTGTCCTGCTGGTGTGTGTGTGTGTGTCCTGCCGGTGTGTGTGTGTGTGTGTCCTGCTGGTGTGTGTGTGTGTGTCCTGCTGGTGTGTGTGTGTGTGTGTCCTGCTGGTGTGTGCTTCTGGTATTAGGTCTTCAGTTATGTTTTTTCTCTTGTCAAGAAGGAATTATAAGTTGTCATCCTGTCATCCTGTTCTGCATTGAAGGATAAGGCCAAAAGTTGGCCTTCTTTCTTTTGAAAGAAAGTTTTCTTTCTCCAGCTGCTATCCTCTTAACCTTGCATTTGTCAGGATTAAGGTCTAGTAGCCATTTCTTAGACCATCTCCGGAGATTACCTGGTTGCAATTTATTACAGTCGTCCTAAGTTGCCTCATTATCTTTGCTGATACGAATGAGAACTTTCTATGTTAAATCGGTTTCGTATTTTAGAAACAGGATGGGCTTAGTATACTGATCCTTGAGGCACCTCAGTCATTTCCTCTCCATCCTAATATATCTCTTTTTATTATGACTTCTTCCTGAAAGGTCCTCCTTCATCGACGCTAGTGCGCCTCCCGATGCATCAGCCCGTTGTTCCAGTTTGCATAGTAGTAGCTCGTGAGGAACATTGTCTGAAGCTTTTGGGCAATCGAGGAAAATGCAGTCTCCCTAGCCCCTTCTCCTCCGTTTGTTGCAATCTTGTAGAACTGTACTAAATTAGTCAGGTAGGAGTTTCCTTTGTTGAATGCATGTTCATGCTTGGAAACAACATTGTGTGCGCTCAGAGTGTTCTATGAGCCTTCTGTTATTCTCTTTAATCTCTTACAGGAATAGTTGTTGCGGGCACCTGTCTGTGGTTCAGTGACTCCTGCCTTCATCCGTTCATCATCTTGTATATATAGGTGCCATATTAGCCACCTTCCGAAATGTCATGCAGCTCCTCTCTCTGGGGTATATGTTGTGCCCCCCCCCCCCCGTGTCGTGTTTCCTATGTTTCTTCTGTGTTCTTTTTGCTTCTCCCTTTTGCCCCTAACCATTATCTGTTAAACCAGGTACAATTTATTCTTTTGGCGCCTTTATCCATTACGGTCTGGATAAATCTTTCAGCATCTTTACATTAGTTATGAAGTCCATCATGCCTAGTGTTAGTTTTCTTTGTTCTACTTCCCATGGTATTCTCCCAGGATTGTGTAACCTTCTAGTACTCGCCTTTATGGAGGGGCGAGTCTCCCTCTTATCATCTTCCTCTTGCCACAGCCTTCATAACAACTACACAAACACAACTACTCGTTGCTCACTCGTCAACATTGGTATTTCATGCTCAATGTTATCAATGTGCACTTCACTGTGTGAAGACTAGTCACTGTCCTCTTCTCTGTGTTTTCTCTATAACATGTGTTGCAAATTTCCTGTCTACAACTTCTGTCAATTTTGCTCTCCGTATATATTCTCTCCTCTCAAAATTATTGAATCCCGGTCAATTTGCGCATGATTGAAATCGTCCATTACTAGTAGATTTATTATTTTTTTTTTATTAACATATTAGGTACATCTGCATTAGTGCAGCTACCCTAGACTATATGAAGTGGAGTACAGTGTGTCAAAAAAAGCTAACTAGGTGATGCTATAAAATCCCCATCACACAGGATGGTTAGTCATACAGAGACGTGTGATAGGCGGTCTGCACTGGCAGACTCGATGCATTTTGAGGATATCAACAACACAAGATTGAATAAGGTAGCAGTGGTAATACAAGTCCCCATCTCGCAGGATGGTTAGTCATACAGGGCCATGTGTTTAATAGCCTGCACTGGCAAATTTTGGGTATACTGTGAGGATATCTTCAAGAATACGAGAGTGAATAAAGTAATTGCAAAGCTCCAGGTACCTCATGCCAACTGGTCTGAAAGGTCTAATAACTGGGCATTCAGTGATGTAGTGCGGGAGATCATGCCGTAGTTCCTGCTCACAGAGTTTGCAACTGGAGTGCTCAGGATTGGGAGACCCGTCACCTGCAGCCACCTGCCACAGGTAACGGTAACCCAACCTGATCCTTGCAACCACTGTGTCGCACAGTCTAGTGGACGTTTTTGTGCTGTCCATAGATGTAGGTTTCAGATCTGAACAAATCATAGCTTTTTATACTAGTACTTTCAGGTCGTTGGGAGTCAGTAAGTTCTTTCCTATCAGATCTGAATGTTTGGACCAATACAGTTTTGACAGCAGAGATGGGGATACCTAGATCTAATTCAACTTCAAACTTGTTACACGCTAATTTGGCTGCAATGTCTGTCTCATTATGATGGGTTATATTTATGTGTGAAGGTATCCATACAAAGGAGATTCGAGACCCTTTACTCTGTGCATCAATTAGGTCATTTATAATTGGGAGTATTAGGTTCTTGCTGTCGATCTTCCAAGAGAAGTTTTCGATTGCTTGAAGAGCAGACTTTGAATCGCAGAATATTATTCCTCCTCCAATATTTTTTAATGTGCTGGTTGCTAAATGTAATGCTGCTAGTTCTGCTTGTGTGGAGGTCAGCCAGTTGTTTAAACCTGACACTGACAGTCTTTGTGCAAATATTATTTCTATAAAACCTACATGCCGCTGCAGTCCGTCCAGTAGAAGACTGGGACTGAGCCGTCGGTGTAGACACAGTGCTCGTGAGATCTTAGACTCTCGATGGAGGAGGCAATTGTTTCAAGAGTGACAGCTTTGAGTAGAGCAAGATTCTCATTATCTTTCTTGGTGACAGGTGTGTATGATACTTGAATGGTGGGGTACAGATAAAGAGGAATATCAGAGACCTGGTAGATTGCACTTAAAAGGAATGTTAAGTTTAATGAGATTGTAAGCATTGTTTCTCAGCCAATTATCATAAAAGGAGTGAGTTGGTATGTCGGCACCAGTCCAAAAGGGTGTTAACAGCACTAAATAATTTGTCTCTGAGCAATGCAGGAGATGTAGGATCTCTCATGACTTTAAGACAGAAGGTAGTGTTAACTTGCATTATTCTCTCTAGTATGGTTGGAAACTTCAGTTCTTCCCTCATGTTGATGATTCTTGTGCATCTTGGGGCACCAAGAATTATCCTCATGGCCTCGTTCTGTATTACTTCAAGTTTGTCCAACACAGAGGAGGGGAAATTAATTAAGTGCAGAGCATTATAATCAACGAGAGATCTAACAAACATCATATAGAATAGTCTAGCATATTTAATATTGATACCAATATTCTTACCAGTAAGTGTTCTCAATGGTTTTAGTCTTTCTTTTAACCTACGGTGTAGATCATTTACAATGTCACTGTTAATACCAACTCCAAGGTATTTGTGCTGCCCACACGTTTCAATGTTCTGGCTGTTGACCTTGAAAGCTATAGGGACATGAGTTTTCTCTTTGGGATGGAGAACTCTGGATTTAGTTATAGAGATAACAAGACCATATTCAATGCTTTTAGCAGCGAATGAATCAAGTAGAGCTTGCAGTCTAGTTTGGGAATTTGCAACAATGCATATATCATCGGCTTAACAAATGACGGCTTCGTCAGGTAGTGTGGGAATATCAATTGTTAATTTGTGCATCAGAACATTGAACAGTGTGGGACTTAGCTCTCCACCCTGGGGTGTACCCAACTCAAAGGGTGCACAGAGTTTACTTTTGACCCCCTTGAAAAGGACTGAGGCGGTTCTGTTACTCAGGTACCCCCTGAGCCATGTCAACAGTCTTCCCTTAACTCCAAAAGAGGCTAGCTGTTCTAGGATTATTTCTTTGTTTGCTGTATCAAAAGCAGTTTGGAGATCAATAAATGCCGCCTGAGAGTTTGGTCCCCCTCTGATAAAATACTCAGCAAAGCAAGTTTGTGTGCTTCTTCCAGGAAGGAAACCATACAGGTTAGGGGCAAGGTGGGGCTTGATTTGAAACATTAGTCTGTCGAGAATAATTCTCTCAAGAACTTTGCACATGCACGACGTTAGAGAAATGGGTCTAAATTTTTGTGAATTAGGCTTGGGTATGGGTATTATGAGTCCCTGTGTCCAGCGGTCAGGTAAAACACCCTGCCTTAGACTTTGATTAAACAATTCTAGCAAAGGGCTATTTGGCAGCTCAGCAAGTACTCTCATGGTGTTGTATGTGATGCCATCCTCTCCAGGAGAGGTAGCCTTACCTTTCTTGAGTGCATTTTTAATTTCAAAGGGGGTTATGCCATAGTTATCATCAGGCCCTATTTCACTACAGGCAATTTCAATATTGAAGTTACGATTTATTTTAGTACTAGCCAGATAGTTTTGCACATCTAGGGGCAGGCTGCTTATACTAGCAGTGCTTGCATATTGCTGAAGCAGCATGTCGGCATAGTCTACAGGTGAATGGTGATCAAGTTGACGACTGCTAGGACGAGAAATCTTTTAATTTTATTCCACATTTGGGATGAGGATGTTGCATGATTGATGCCTTGCAGAAACTGTTCCCAGTGCTGGTTATACACCTGTTCCTTTAGCTCTCTAAACTCTCGGCTGGCTTTAAGAAATATGTTGAGGGTGTCAGCTGTTTTATGTGTTTTATACTGCTCAGCTAGGAATAGAACTCTGTCATGCAGGGGCATAAGGCGTGAGTCAGTGAACCACCTCTGTCCCTTCCTCACTGGTTTGGGTCTTGTGGATTTTACAACATTGTCATAAAAAGCGGTTACTTCAGTGACCAGGTCCTCATATAATGCGTTGACGGTAGTAAAGCAGTAAGTGTTATACCATTCACAAATGCGGAATTTGAAGAGCATGTGTAAATTTCCAGGGATATTAATTATTTTTTTTCCAAAACTTAGGGGTTTGACATTATTGATAGTGTATGAACTGAATATGGCAAAATGATCACTAACTAATTCATGAACAATTGATCCTCCGACAGCATTATCAATGAGGCCGTGACCAATGACATAATCAAGCCTGCCACCCCTGAGGTGTGTGACGTTAGAGGAGTCAAAGTTGAATACGGACATGTTATTATCTCTTAAGTATTTTACAAAGACTCTGCCATTCCAGTTTGTTTTGGTGTCACCCAGGCTAGTGTGTCTAGCATTAAGATCACCCATTACAATGGTTTGAGAGCTGCTGGTAATTTTTGGGAGAAGCTTCCACCATTTGATCACACCTTACATATACATTAACTAAGTTAAGAAACCCGGTCGCTGTAGCAATCTGAAACTGCTGATAATATGAGTCGTCACTTTTGTGGTTTTTAACATGTTTACACACTAGGTTACTTTTAACATACGTCAAGATACCGACATCATGGGAACCAACATTTGAGAAAGCTACATAACCTGGGAGTTTGGGTGGCGTTTTTATTTTTTGTGTTTGCAGTGTATGGTTCCTGCAGGCACAGTACATCAATGTTGTTGGCACCAGCGTACATCATTAGATCAAACAGCCTCCTTCGCACGCTTCTCACATTCCACGTGAGAAATTTAAGAGTGAGTTGGTCGTGGGTAATGGTGTTCATAAACCTGACGAAGAGAAGTGTTTATAAGATTCACAAGTTGTAGACTATTGCTTACAAATGCCAATTGTCCACCGTCATTAATGGCAAAGAGTTCTTTCACCTGTTTCAAGCTCAGCTGGCTGCCTGTATTTTTTCTATCATTTACAATCATTTCATGTTCGTTAGTAATCGTAGACACACAAGCGGTATTGTTTTGAATGAGTTCTTGAGTGAATTTGTTAAATACATCTAAGATACACGGGTTTTCATATGTTTCACTCGACACAACGGTACTTACAGCACTGGAGGAGGCGTCAAGACTTGCTCGAGACGTGTCAACACTTACAGCACTGGAGAGGGGGTCGATACTTGCTGGAGACGGGTCAACACTTATAGCACTGGAAGGCATTTCACTAGAGACTCGGACGTTCGCTTCACTCCTCGGGCTGGCAAGATGATCGCTTGAACACTGACTCGGGTTGTCCATGGTGATCTTAGCATAAATGCTGTTGAGACCATTTTCAATCTTCGTGAGTGTTTCTTGGAGCTTATTGACGGTAATTTCTATTTTGTTCATGCGAGCTGGAAGTTCTAACACCTCCCTCTGCAGGCTGGCGTCAGGCTTCCCAGGTAGGCCAGGGAAGGTTGTCAGGCTGTTGGTGTCAGGAACGGTGGTGGGGTCATTCCGGGTGTGGGGGCGGGTAGTAGGTGTAGTGGTGGGGCCACCCCGGGTGGGGGGGCTGACTGGGGTGGTGGAGGGTTTGCCCCACTGCGCTGTACGGGGGAGGCCGCCTGTCACAGTCCTTGTTGCCAGGCGGTCACGCCCTCCTGCAAGCACCTGGAACACTTGAGCTTGGTGGCTGAGGCCCCCTCCCCGCTCAGCTCGTTGTCGCCGTGTGGGGGCTTAGTGGGCGGCTGCCGGAGTGTGATGCTCCTTGGGACGGTCCTCTGTCCTTTTCTAGCCTTGTGCTCCTGCTGCCGTCCTCTCCAATTCTGCTGGGCATCTTTTCCTTTTCCTTCTGTTTCGTTTTTCTCCCCCCTCTTCTCCTATCTGCTTGCCGTTTCCTACCGACCTTTTGCTCGTTCTGGTTCTTCCCTTGGACTTCTTCTATTTTGACGCCCGGGTGCTTGAGGAGGCATACTCATGCACCCGTAGAACTGCAGTACCCGACGTCGAGAGCGAGGGGAACCTTTTATTGTCAATCCCCACTTCGTCACTGAACCCGATCTCGACGGACTGTCGGTTTCTTAAGGTGGCGTTTGTGGGGTGTATACTCGCGACGCACCCCTAGGAGGCCCCGACAAGATCGGCGATAGCTTCTTGTTGGGTGTCCTGCCTCTAATTGTGGCTCCATGGTGGGTGTGGGGGCACATTCGTGGAGTGAATTCTTTCTTTCGTCAAGATGATTACCCCTGCTTCGGCTTCTTCTGGTTTACCTTCTCAGGCTCGTGGGGTGGGCGACCAAGCCCCCGAGTCGGTCCGTATTGGAAGACCGGGCTCTGTAGCCTCCGCTGCATTGGGCCCCGACCTTGCTCCTCCTTTGGCCTCTCTGACTCCTTCCTCTGGCTCCCCTGCCTCCTCTGTGGTTGGGTCGAGCCCCAAGCCCCCAGTGGTGACTACCTCGTCCCCTGGCGTGGCTCCTTCTCTAGTTGTAACTACTGCGCCTTTTAACCCCTCTCTCTCTGGGGGTTCTCACCGCCGTCTTCGTCACGGCCGCCCTCGCTCGATTCCTTCCAGTTCTGCTACCTATCAAGCCTTGTTTGGTCCCGCTTCGTGGGCCAAATATTTTGATCTCCTCCCTCTTGATTCTGCGCCTTCCTGACGATTTCTCCCTCCATCGACATCTCATTGATTCCGTGGATGCCTCCATTACTTTCAACCCACTCGTCTCGGTACACGTGTCGTTGCTGCTCCTTCTCAGGATGCTGCTTCCCGCTTGGCTGCCTTATCCCTGCCTTGGCGAGACCCCCGTTCGGGTCTCGAAAGAACGTTTCAGTTGAATGCCAGTGTTGGCACTATTTTGCTCCCGCCCCATGTTGCGACCGGTGTTTCGGGACCTACGCGACCTGCCCACCGACGATATTCGACATATCCTCGCTGCCCAGGGCCATTCTATTCTCCAGGTGGACACGTTTACTCGTCCCCCTCGTGGTAGTCGCCGTCAACCCCTCCGGGTTGTGAAGATTACCTTTGATGGTAAGGACCCTTCCACCCTCTGTCATTCTTGCTGGTGCCAGGTGCTCTGTCCAGGAGTACATTCCTTCTCCTCGGCTCTGCAACAAGTGCTGGATGGTTTGGGCATGGTGCCCCTCCGCTGCTCCGGGACTGTCTCTCTCTGTCCTTTGTGTGGTGGCGAAGGTCACTCTAAGTCGGAGTGCGCTTCTCCCCAGGCTCGTTGCCTCAACTGCGGTGAGGCCCATCCTACCTTCTCCCGTGCGTGTGTCCATTACAAGCTTGAGGCAGCCGTCCTCAACTTGAAGCACCGGAGCGTTTATCTTTTCCTGAGGCGAGGCGCCAGGTTCGCCGGCTCCCGCCTTATGCTAATATCTCTTATGCTCGCGTGTTGCGCTCTTCCTCTCCTCGTCCTTCCCGCCTTCCTCAGACTCACAACCGTTTCCAGGCCTTGGACCCTGATGCGCCCACTGCCCCCTCCTCTGTCCCTTTGGGTTCTCTCCCGAAGGATCCTCCTCCCTGGTCCTCTGTCTGGGGTTCCCCCTCCTTCTACCCGGTCTGTCGTGTCTTCTGTGTCTCCTTCCTCGTCCCCCTCCGATCCTCCTTCCCATCCTCTTCCTCCATCTATCGGCTCTCCCCGCCGCCTGTCGGTGCGGGCGGATGTCCATCGCTCTCCTAACGGCCGTCGTGTGTGCTCTCGTTCGGCTTCTCCTGTTGAGACACTGGAATCCGTTGCCCGGTACGTAGTTGCTGGGACACCGGTCTCTTTAAGTCAGAAGCGTAAGCCTGGCTCCTCTCCTTCCTCTTCCCCGGCGGGTAAGAAGGCTTCGCTTTCTTCCTCAGCTCCTCCTTCTGGCTCTGTTGCTCCTTCCCCTCCCGTTTCAGTGCTTGCGCCCCCTGTTCCTGCTATGGAGGTTTCTTTGGCCCCTGCTTCCCTTTCGGTTGCTGCTCTTGCTGGGGTGCGCTCCTCTCTTTCTACTCCCCCTCTTCCTGCTGCTGTCCTTGACTGCTCCTCTCCATTGTCTCCTCCTCCTCCTCCTCCTCCGGACCCTGCCCGCCCACCTCTGATCTGTTCTCCCGTTTCCTTCCCTCCGTCTTTGCTCAGTTTACCCATGCCCCCTAACCCTGACTTTGCTGACCCTGATCCCGACCCTGATATTCTTTAACGTGCTCTGTTGGTCTTTCGCCTTTGTTTCTTCCTTGTTCTCTGTTTTTGTCCTTTCTCTTCTCGTCGTTGTCCATTCTTCAATGGAACGTTCGAGGTTATTACGCCAATTTCCTCGAACTCCAACTTCTGGTTTCGCGGTTTTCGCCCCTTTGTGTCTGTCTCCAGGAGCCGATGCTTGGTGCTCGTCCTGGTCGTTTTCGTGGCTATTCCTTTCTCTCCCCCCCCCCAGCCATTGCTGGGGCTTCTAATTCTTCTGCTCTCTTGATTCGGGCTGATGTTCCCTTTGTTCCTTTACTTTTTCCTTCGCCTCTCCATTGTTCTGCTCGTATCTTTGTGGGGAAATGGTACACAGTTTGTTCCATTTATCTCCCCCCGAGTGTCCCGCTCTCTCTTCCTGATTTGAAACACCTCCTAGACTCCTTGCCGGAGCCTGTGCTCCTGCTGGGTGACTTCAATTGTCGTCATTCTCTTTGGGGTGACGTTCTGACGAATACCCGGGGTCGCCTCCTTGAGCCGTTTCTCCTCTCTTCTTCCCTGTCTCTTCTGAATTCTGGTGAGCCCACTCATTTGGACTCTCGAACTCGCACCCTTTCTTGTCTTGATCTTTCTCTCTGCTCTTCTTCTCTTTACTTAGATTTCACATGGCAGGTTCTTGATGACCTCCATGGAAGTGATCATTTCCCCATCCTTGTTTCCTTTTTCTCTTTTCGCCCTTCCCTCTCTTTCCCTAGGTGGCAGTTTGCCAAGGCGGACTGGACCCTATTTTCCCTCAGTGCTACTCTCTCTGACCTCTCCCTTCTGCCCCTCTCTCGCGCTCTCCTCCTTTTTCATGACACTGTCTTCGACGCTGCCCTCCGCTCTATTCCTCGCTCTTCCTCTCGGGGTCCACGGAAGTGCGTTCCCTGGTGGAATGCGGACTGTGCTCGGGCTGTCCGCTGTAAGCGTGCAGCCTGGAAGAAGCACCGCCGTAGGCAGACGACCGATTCTTTTCTTTTCTTTCGGAAAGCGAGTGCGGTGGCCCGTAGGGCCATCCGTACGGCTAAACGTGAATGTTGGGCATCTTATGTCTCGACAATTACGTCCGAAACCCCTCTGGCCCAGATCTGGAAGCGTATCCGCAAGATAGCGGGTAAGTTCGTTCCCGATGTTTCACCGGTCCTTCACCTCCATGATACTCTTGTGGCGGACCCGTTGCAGGTCGCTTCCGAACTGGGTTCCCACTTTTCTTCTGTTAGCTCTGGTCTTCATCTTCCCCAATCTTTCCTTCTTCGTAAACCTGTCCTTGAGTCTCGTCCTTTAGATTTCTGCACTCATCTTCAGCTTCCCTATAATGATCCCTTCTCTCTCTCTGAACTTCGTTCTGCCCTGGCCCTCTGCGGTTCTACGGCGGCGGGCTCCGATGGTATTCATTATGAGATGCTTCGCCATCTCCCTCCGAGCACGTCTCAGTATTTACTGAGTCTGTATAATCGGATCTGGGAGTCGTCGTCAGTCCCTGAGGACTGGCTCGATGCCGTTGTCCTCCCTGTTCGCAAACCGGGGTCTCTGGGTACTTCCCCTAAGGACTTTCGCCCTATTGCTCTCACAAGTTGTGTCTGCAAACTCTTTGAACGTATGGTTAACGTTCGTCTGATGTGGTTCCTGGAACACCATCACCTCCTCTCCCCTTATCAATTTGGTTTCCGCAAGTGCCGCAGCACGACAGATGTCCTGGTGAACTTGGAGGTCTATGTACGTACTGCTTTTGCTGCGAAGACCTCCGTTGTTGCCGTCCTTTTTGACCTAGAAAAGGCTTACGACACCACTTGGCGTTATCATATCCTATCTCAACTTCATTCTTTTGGCCTTCGTGGTCATCTCCCTCTCTTTCTCCGCAGCTTCCTCTCTCGTCGTTCCTTTCGGGTGCGCCTTGGTACCGCTCTCTCTCCCTCTTTTCAGCAATACGAAGGTGTGCCCCAGGGTAGTGTTCTGAGCACTACTCTTTTCTGGTTGCCCTCAATGGTCTTCTTTCCTCTCTTCCTTCTGGTGTCTTCTCCGCTCTCTATGTCGATGATCTTACCCTTTGTTGTCAGGGTGATGATTCGCCTCTCCTTCAACGCCGGCTTCAACTTGCGATTGATGCCGTGTCGTCTTGGGCCACAGGTCATGGCTTCAAGTTCTCTACTTCTAAGACTTGTGCCATGACTTTTACGCGGAAACGGGTTGTTCTTCGTCCCTCTTTGTCACTTTATGGTCATCCCCTTGAATACAAAGATTCCGCGAAGCTTTTGGGGTTATTCCTTGACACTCGTTTGTCTTGGTCTCCCCATATCTCTTACCTCCGTGTTGAGTGCTCTAAGTCCCTTACCCTCCTTCGGGTCTTGTCCCATACTTCTTGGGGGGCAGATAGGCGCACTCTCCTTGCTTTACATTCCTCTCTCGTCCTGTCTAAGCTCGATTATGGTTGCCCTGCTTACTCGTCTGCTTCTCCTTCTACTCTTCGCGGTCTTGATGCTTTGCACCATACTGGGTTGCGCCTCAGTTCTGGTGCCTTTCGTTCGACTCCCGTCCTTAGCTTGTATGTTGACACTGGCTTCCTGTCTCTCCAGGACCGCCGTGATCGCTACTGTCTTCGCTATCTTGCGCGTTCCTTGCAACATCCTTCCTCTCGTCTCTGTCGTGCTTTAACTTTTACCCCTCCTGCGGTTCCTGTTCCTCTTCACCACCTCCCTCTTTCTGTCCGGTTATCTCGCCTGCAGGATTCTCTTTCCGTTCGTATTTCTGATGTTTCTCCTCGTGTTGTTCCTTCTTTGCCCCCGTGGAGGGTCCCTCTTCCGCGGTTTTGTACATCCTTGACTCGTATCACTATAGCTTTTACCCCTCCTACAGTTCTAAAACACCTTTTCCTCGAGCACTTTTCTTCTCACTCCCGCTCCGTTTCTGTCTTCACCGATGGGTCTAAGTCAGCGGACGGTGTTGGCTACTCTGTTGTTTTTCCTGATCGCACTTATATGTGTCGCTTGCCTCCGGAGACTAGCATCTTTACAGCGGAACTTTATGCTATTCTCTATGCTCTTCGTCTCCTGCTTTCTCGTTGTCAGTCTTCCTTTGTGGTTGTTGTTGACTCTCGTAGTGCCCTCATGGCTCTCGGGTGCTTTAATCCAGTTCATCCGGTAGTTGTCGAGATCCAGCATTGGCTGTTTCTCGTTCACAGTAAATTTAAGTCGGTTGAGTTTTGTTGGGTTCCCAGCCATATTGGCGTGTCTTTAAATGAGCGTGCGGATGCTGCCGCTAAGGAAGCTGTCCGCTCTTGTCCCATCTCTCGTAAAGGCATTCCGTATTCCGACTTTTACCCGGTTATCCATTCCTCAGTCCTTACCCGTTGGCAGGCTTCTTGGTTGTCTGTTACTGGTAACAAGCTACGTACTCTTAAATGTTGTGTTTCCTCGTGGCCGTCCTCCTTCCACCGTAACCGGCGGTGGGAAACAGCTCTAGCGAGGTTGCGTATTGGCCATACTCGCTTAACCCATGGTCACTTGATGGAGCGCCGCCCTGCTCCTTATTGTCCTAGTTGCATTGTCCCTCTTACGGTCGTGCATGTCCTTCTTGAATGTCCTGACTTCCAGGACGAGCGTGTGTCTTGCTTTCCGACCGCCCCTCGCGGTCACCTGTCCCTCGATAGAATTCTTGGTGACTCGGATACTTTTGATATCGTTCGCCTTATGCGTTTTTGTTCTCGTATTGGCATCCTTGGTGATATTTAGCGCCCTCTGATTATTTTGCGTATTTGATGGTGCTACATAGCCTTCCCGGTTTGGTGCCTTCTTTTGATAATTACTTACTTACTTACTTGGTGGCTGAGGATGAGGTCTCATCGGTCCCAGGGGCGTGGTCTTTATTGGGGCAGTCTTTAGTGAGATGATTGTCTGCACAGAAGGCACAGGTGCCTGAAGATTGACAGTGTTTGGCTACGTGACCAAAGTGTTGACATTTAAAACACATGACAGCTGAGGACTCCCAGGGTGTTATGGGGCAGGCTGGCCGGTAGGGGCCTAGGAACGTGTGATGACTGGGGGGCGGTGTCTCATGTTTCCAGACGATGACAATCCTGTTGAGTGGCTTGCTTCCAGACATGATGCGTCTTGCACTGTACACACCTGGTAGTTCTTTCGCATGGGAGATGTCAAGGTCATGAGGGTAGGATGTGACAAGGTACTCTCTGTACCTCCTGGACCTCTCAGGAGAGTCTGCTTTACTGAATGTGATGCCACCCACTTGACCTTGGAGTAGGGCCGAGATGGTGACTTCATCGGACCTGGCTACATAGATGTAGGGCGAGGCGTGTCTAGGGATTATGAGGTCAATGGGGTCAGGAAAATAGCTAGGAAGGGCCCGTCTCATCCAGACGTACCTCTGGTCACTGGTAACTTGAGATAGAAATGCCAGCCTGGCATATTTATTACGGGGTGCTAGGGTGGGTCGTGGTGCCCCTCCCGTTGTGGGGGTGACATTGGTCGTCTTGACAGAATTATTACCTCCCCTTAACTACTTCTCTTTACGTAAGGTCTTCCGGCTTTTGTGTTCAGTAAAACTACCATCCGATGCTGCTTCATCACTTGAGCTGGTGTCCTCATACCTGGCTATACTGGGATGGAGTGATTGGCCATGCTGTAAGTCATGCGGGGAGGTGGCCGAAGTGGACGCAACTGCGTCTGAAGCATTTTGGGAAGGGTCGCTGTGGGTGTCCCCAGAAGGCGGGAGGGAAGTGGCCATAGTTGCCAGAGTCACAACATGAAGTGACAATACACATCAGCTTCTACCACAGAGTAGCACTTCAGGCCATGGCCTGGACCCAGAACAACAGCGGCTACTAATCATAGTGCAGAGACAAGATGAATAGTTCAGACACTTACAAGCGAACGCAGGTGTATACGCGGTCAGCTGGCAACACTGCTGAGGGTAGTGTGGCTCCGACCAGAGTGACAGGTGTAGAGAGTGCCACTCTGAAACCTGCTTTATCCACACACACACACACTTAATAGTCCTCTACACTGTATGTAACACTGCACTGGTACCACCAATCACTGAGGCATCTGTACAGTGGTGTGCGAGTTGTCCGTTCGTGCCACCGTGTCCAGGCTGTACAGGGGAATTACAGCTTTAGGGAACGGG